>NW_020837947.1:1827630-1906538 GCF_003676395.1 Aethalodelphis obliquidens
GGGGGGGCGCGTCTGTCGTGGCGCTGCGGCTCCCCCCGCCCCGGGGCTGGGCCCCCATGTCGGTGTTGGTCCCACGGTGTCCGGTCGGAGCGGCCTCCTGGCTGCGTGTGGATCAGAAAACACGTCTTCTCGTAGCACCAGGTTGCAGCCTTAGGTGACGGGGTCCCTCGAGGTGCCCCCGGGCGCGGGGAGATGCTGCCTTTCCACAGGGCTAGAGCCTCCGAGTGTCCCGGTGCCTCTGCAGACCTAACATTCATTTCAGCAGCAAGTTTCGTCCATTTTAGGAGTATTTATTTCATTAGGTGTTTTCTCTTTAATTCTCCTCCCCACCACCGCCCCCCGCCAAAAAAAAAAAACAAATTTGGCAGCAGAACACCTGCCAGCAGACATTTATTTCCCCCGTGCAGTGCTGGGCCAGGTGAAGTCAGTCTCCTGTGTTACCTGTGATGTGTTGCAACAAAAACCTTCATCTCTGAAATACCACAGCTAAGTGATGAAAACAGTGAGCTACATTTGACAAAGCCTCTTTATTCTTGTCATTGTCTTTTCCAGTGTGAGATGATTTTTCCCTCCACCAGTTGGATTTCTTCTCTTCTGGGAAAGACGAGAATTCTACCATCCCTGCTGGGTTCTGTCTTCAGCTCTCTTTTCTGCGGCACTAGTACAGTTCAGCTTCATAAGGAGGCTTTTCAGCAGAGAAGCCTGCGGGGTTGAACCAGTGCCATGGGGGAATGAATTCTTCAATAGATCTCCAGCCTCCTTTCTCAAAATTAAAATGTGGTGACTTGCGGAAAAGCAGATGTATATAAACGGCACATCTGTGTTCTGACATTCTGTTCCTTTATGCTTTTCAGTTCCTGTGCTTCTTTATAGACTCAAGTTGTTTTTTGTTTTGGGATTTTGTTTGTTTGTTTGTTGTGGTGAACACCACGGTGTCCATACAGCTCAGAACTGTCCAGCTAAGTTCCACACATGCCGTGCGAGTCATCAGCTATAGTGTCAACTGAATTATAACAGTAAGAACTTTATTCCTGACTATGCTATTAGCAAGAATGACTTGGCTCTTAGAGCAAAGAATTAGTTTGCAAAGCCGGCAATTAGTTTGCTGGTGTCTGAAGTAAGTACATGTAGAAAATTTAGTATTGCTAGAAAATAAGTATGGGCTCCCTGCAGTGTTGTTTTTGTAATAAACGTGTGTAGCATACATGAAATGCCTACAGTTTGATGCAGGACATGTAGAAGGCTCTAAATCAATGTGAGTTATTATTGTTTTTCTGACTCATTAAAAATCCCCATTGGCATTGTGTGAGTGGCGGATGAGTATACAGTTCATAGTAGGTCCCAACCAACATTAGTTTCTTGACAAAGGTTTAAAAGCAAGGTGAGACCCATAGAATACACATGATTACTAACTCATGAAGACTCTTAGAACTGGTACATTTAGGCCATGAAAACCTTCAAGCTAACAAGTTCTTCTACTAATTGTAAGAAATATACTGAGCCATATGTTAATTTTGTAAGTACACGTGCTATCCATCTTCTATTCTTAGGGCACTGCTGAGTTCTGATACGTTTCAGAAATCATATGTAAGTGCTATTCAAGAGATACTGTATAAAAATTAAGTCACATGGGATTTTTTTATTAAACCTGCCGTGTAGAGAGAGGAACTAAGGTGTGGGGTGAGAGACCAGACCGAAGGTAAACAGAGCTTCATTGGGTGAGGTTTAAATCAGGTTTTTTAATCTGAGTACCCATTTTAAAAATTTTTTATTTTGCAGTGTATATATTTACCTTTTGGTTTTCTTTTTCTAAGTATTATTTTATTTTTAGCTACACTATTAAGAGCTCCTATTTAAGTCAGCACTGATCTACAAATAGTTCTAAATATCTCTAAAACTTAAACCTACTTAAAACCTTGCAGTATCATGTAATGGGGTAAATATATAAGAACAAATAAATAATGAAAAATTTTAAATTCTGGTTAAGCTTTGAACATTTAAAAATATTTTTGGAAACATTATGAAACCCAGCTTCTGAGACCAACCAAGTGGAATAAACTTATTCCTGCTGCAGTTTTCACAGGCTCTGGAAAATAGAAAATGCCAGGGAAAAGATCAGGAACTTAATCCATCTCAGAAGAAAAAAATGGTACAAATATATTAACAATATTTCACTATATTAGCTATATTTAATGACCTATAGGTCATTTTCTAGCTGCCAATAAATTTCATATTTCAGTAAATTAACCGAATTTTAAAATATTTCATCCTGTAATTGACAAAGCATCTTATAAGCTTTTTATTAGCTATATCAATTCAGAGGATGGTCTTTAAACAAAAAGTAAAGGGATATAATAAAGGTTCAAACTGAAGAATTTCTAGGGTAGACTACCTTCCACAGTAGCTTAAGCAAGTGAAGGTTAATTTAGTTAGCTAATCTAAAAAGTTAAATACCAAACTCTTCCTTTGCCTAACCCATGACTAAAGAGGTCAGTGTGGCTAATTTAGTTCAAAAAAGAGAGAGAGAGAAATTCCGGAGGATAAAGTCTCAAGAAATAAGTAGGGTATGTGCTACTTTATTGGATAAATGGGGAAATGTATCTTTAAACTCTTCTTCATTATATTCCAATGTTCCTGATAATTAGTTAAATTTTAGATTACCTAATAGAATTCTCAGGAAACAAGATTTCCGAGAAAGAAGAGATAAAAAAGCCCTTAAAATAGGAAATTAATCTTACTTGTTTAAAAAATTAAATATTACTAATGCAGAAAGACTTCTGTGGTTAAATGTGTTCTCTAGCATTTTATAACCTAAGATAATGCTGAAAAAAAAACCAAATCTAAAACAGTTAAATAAGATATTTATACTGAATACAAAGAAAATAGCCCATGTGTGTCTGTCTGTATATGTGTGTCCATATGTGTTGCGAGTGTCCCTGTGTTCAGTGTGTGTGTGTGTGTGTGTGTTAGCGGGAGAATTACAGCCCGTGAACATGGCTCATGCCCCTTGCAATGTGTTGGAAAGCTGCTTCGTGCACCTTGTTTGTGTCCACAGCCCCAGGTGTCGGGACTCATCTCTTGATTTTTGACTCTGTCTCTGCTCCCACTGCTGAGTGTCCCACAGAGCTTCGCGTGCAGTGGTGTCAGACACATCACCCCAACTGGGTGAGCATGGCGTGCTGAGGGGCCGCTAGCACGCAGCGTCCACGGCTGCTGGCAGCTCCCGGTGGGCCGCTGCTCAAGTGAGGGGTCTTCACAAGGGCAGTTTCCTCAGCGTGGAGGCCTTGGGAGTTTTCCATCAGCCTTTCTCTTTTCTCGTGACAATAGTCCCCAAAACTGGGGCTAGACGAGGAAAGTACCTCCCTCACTCTTGAATTGAGGCCTCGAGCTCCTGAGCAGCCTTTATAGGACGCTATCGACTGGCTGCCACTGACAGGACAAAAGCCAAACAATGTAGGCATCATTATGGAAACCAGGTTCTAAGATGAACTAAATGTAATAAAACTGACTCCCGGCCCAATTTTCACAGACTCCAGAAAATAGGATCAGGAAAAAGATCAGGAACTTAATAGACCTAAGAAGACAAATGGTACAAATATATCAACTGTTCTCTGTGTCTCATGCCCTTTCTTGCTAGAAAACGGGTATGTATATATATATATATATACACAATACTTGTAATACATTATATTATTTATACAAATATAAGAATATAAATTTTATATAATTGTGTGATATATAATATATGCTGAGGTATAGCATATACGTAATGTTTTCCTGGAAGCATTTTTAAATGCAAACTCCCATTAAATTGTACTTAAACAAATAAAAACATACCAAATGAAGGGAACATGTGCTATTAAATGCTTTACCAGCAATAAAAATAAGAGAAACCAGAGAAGAAAGTGTTGACAAGTGTCTTGTCCGTGGGAAACCCAGGAGTGGGACATCCCCAGACTTCCCCCAAGGCCAATCTCTTCTTCATCCACCAGCATCTCTGGAAATCCGAAATACCACATTTCAGGTGTTTGCTTTTGGAATTGCAGTGCAACTTAACGCATTTTTGAAAGTGCCGCTGACGTTTGCGATAATTCCATGAGAAGTGAAAAGCTTGGGTAAGGCTCCAGTCATGGTGGTGTTGTAAGTCTGTGCTCTGAGGCTCCCGTGCCACACACATATACCTGCTCTAAATACACACGAGTGAAAGACGAAAAAGAAGGAGAAAATGTAAGTTCAGAGGGCTCTTGAAACAACGTGACCATCTCTGGGGACTGGTGTCCAGACACAAGTGCACAGTGGTGAGAGGGGCCGGAGGAGCCGTCCTGACAAACGCAGGGGCCCAAACCCGGTTGGTGCTGCCGGAAGCTGGGCTCCTGTCGGATCGTGGGCACCAGAGTGCTCACAGGGAGGAGAGAAAACCTTCATACAGCCTCTGGCCTGGAGCTGAGCTGAGCCCTGCAGTGGCTACATCTGGGATGCCTCCGGTCGAGATAACACGACTCGCTCCAGGAGCAGGGCCCCCAGTGGACCAGGTCAAGGCCTTCGTTAGCCAGAGGCAGGGGTGAGCAAAGGGGCACAGCAAGAGAGACCATGGGAGGGAGTCCCCCACCTAGGATGAGCTGACAAGCCCAATATGCCAATACCCACGTGTAAACCGAATGCTAAGGGACCATCAAAAGCAGCAATCTAAAGATGAACTCACTCCAGACAAAATAAAAGTAATAGAACAGTCTAGAAAAAGCTTTAAATGTTTAGGGACCTTAAGGGAATATATATGATGGAATAAATCCATAAAAAGGGATCAGAAATTGTGAAATAAGGAACTCACAGAAATAAAACAAGAATGTATTTTTAAAGAACGAATTAGAGGGCCTCCCTGGTGGCGCAGTGGTTGAGAGTCCGCCTGCTGATGCAGGGGACACAGGTTCGTGCCTCGGTCCGGGAAGATCCCACGTGCCGCGGAGCGGCTGGGCCCGTGAGCCATGGCCGCTGGGCCTGCGCGTCCAGAGCCTGTGCTCCGCAACAGGACAGGCCCACATACCGCAAAAAATAAAAATTAAAAAAAAAAGAACAAATTAGAAATCCTAGAAATGATCCATTTAGGGGTTGACATAAAAAACACAATAGAAGGAAGAAAAGTGCTGAGAAACACCTCTGGAAAGTAGAATGGAAAGAAAGATTTTTAAAAAATAAGAGTCTGGGGCTTCCCTGGTGGTGCAGTGGTTGAGAGTCCGCCTGCCGATGCAGGGGACACGGGTTCGTGCCCCGGTCCGGGAAGATCCCACATGCCGTGGAGCGGCTGGGCCCCTGAGCCATGGCCGCTGAGCCTGCGCGCCTGGAGCCTGTGCTCCGCAACGGGAGAGGCCACAACAGTGAGAGGCCCGCGTACCGCAAAAAAAATAATAATAAAAAAAATAAGAGTCTGTAAGAGAGAAGAATAGTCTGGGAGAGGTCAGTCTCATCTCATCAGAATTCCAGGGGAACAGAGGGAATGGCAGAGAAGCATAATTAAAGCAATAAAAGCTGGGAAATTTCCAGAATGTGAGAAACAAGAGTCTTCAGATTAAAAGTGCTTTCAAACGTGGATCAGGATGAATGAGACTAAATACACACCTGGACACAAAGTAGGGAAACTATAGGGTAAAAGGTCAAAGTGGAAATGTTACAAGTTACCTGGGAATGGACTGAAAACGGAGGGAAAAGTGTAGTATCAAAGAGTGGACCCAGAAAACAGTCCCTGGTTTTGGGGGAGCAAACCGTATCTGAGAACACTTACTTCTAGCCACTTGCTCACTTCTCTATATTCTAAATGCCCTATTTCAGTCGAACCATTTCCACACTTTGGCGTACGTGGGTGAGTGATCTTCAGCAATACCACAAAGATGTAGGTGAGCGCACACGGTACGAAACACAGGCAACCTCTGCATTAGGGCTGTGTGGTCGGATCAGAATTTCCTGGGGAGTTTTTTTTGCAACTTCCTTATTATAGAAGCATCTCAGTGATACATGCAGGCATAATGAGAAACCCCTCCTCCGTCCCCACTCATCACCCAGCTCCAGCAGTTACCACAAGCCTGCTTCATGGACCCGCTGCCCTCTTCCCTCATCCCTGATGAGGGAAGACATTGTGTTGTTTCATTAGTGTTTAATTAAAACAAAAAACAGACATTGTGTTGTTTCATTAGGGTTTCAGATGTATCTTCAGAAGACTAGGACTATTAAAATATACATTCCCCTCCTGTTATTATACCTTGAAAACAAACAACAAGAGTCATCAACTATCGACTCTGTTCTCATTTCAGAGGACTTTTTAAACCTATGTGTTTCCTCAGCCCCAAATCCCAGACACAGAACCAGAATGCGGAGCGAGTCCAGGAGTCTGTATATCTGAAGTCTCCCTAAGTGATTCTGAGAGTCAGGGCTGATAATCGCTGCCTCAGATGACTGTTTAGGTCCTTTCTGACCTTGAGACTATGACTTTTCCAATGTCACACATCTGCGGTCACACCTCTCCTTTCTCCTGGGTGAGGCTGGTTCCATTATATCACTGAACTAGCATGGAAGTCAATTTTATGCCTGTGATCGGAGGCGTTAGAATGAGAAAGCAGCTTTGGGGAAGGAGTCAGATTCTGCAGTGTGAGATCCATCCCTTCCACGAATCGTAGGACAGTGAGGGGGGTCCTTGTAGCTCTCGGAGGCTCAGTTTCTCAAGCAAAAAATAACCTTCTTGACGGCAATGACCTGAACAACCCCCCTAACGGAGGCTTCAACAAGGTTTAAGTTAAAGTAAGCACGTGAATGTATTCTCCAAGTGCCCGTGGGTGTAGAAATGTCTTCAGTTTAGATTTGAATATTGGCACTGCGGGGGATAAAAAGGTACACGAGAAAAGGGAAAGTCCAGAAAAGCTTTTTTTTTTTTTAATGGACTTGGATGGGAGTAAACCAGTACGGAAGTATTCATGCTTATGTGTGTGGAAAAAAAGAAAAATCATCAAATCTTAACTTTTATGCATATTTTAATTATTCAAAGACACTGCATTAGAACTTCTATTTGCTCAGCATGGCGCAGTAAGCCTTGGGCGGGTTTCAAGCCATAGAATTAAGGAATTAACATTATCTAACTGTATTCTTGTTGGGGTTATGCGCTACAATTGTTTTCACTGCAGCACTGAATTTGGTACGTTACGTACTGTAACATTTTAAACTTCTAGGTGTAGGGGAAATAGGTGCTCCTCTCTTCCCTCCTAAGTTACTAAGCCGCCTTTCCAGCCGTTTTCCATCTGCAGGGTTCACGGTGTCTTGCTGCCGTTCCCTTCCCCCCTCCCCCCATCACATGGCTGCTCTGAAGGCCTGGCTTGGGCGCGTGTCACTCTGATCTTAGTGTTGTCCCTGACTCTTCCTCCTCTTTCATTTTCCATATCCTACTGGGCTCCCATCCTAGCAGTTCTTTCTATGACTATATACCCTCCTATTGGGTTCTTTGCTGCATCCTCTCCTCAGTTCAAACTGTCCCCATCTCCCCAGCACACTCCTCTGATCATGTCTCTGTTCACCCTGAAAAAACCCTAGCATCCAAGGTGACTTTTTCAGCTCAGTTTCCTACTGTTCCACATGTGAGTTCCAAGCAGATCGTCCCCCTCCCATCTGACGAGCACGCCTCTGCCCACTGCCCACCAGCCTTGTTCATCTCCCTCCCTCCACTGGGAATGCCCCATTCAGACCCCCCGGTTGAAATCCCAACCATCTCCCTTAGACGTTAGCTCTGTGGACCGGTTTCGATTTCCCTCTCCTAAGCACACAGAATGTCACCTTGCACGTGTGATGTCAGCTATGGCCACGTGACTTGTTTTGGTCAATGAAATGGTGTAGATGCAAATGGTGTATGTCTCTTCTGGGTGGAAGACCCAGTGAGTGACCACCCAGCCCCGTCTTCCCTGGCTGCAGTGACCGTAGGAGTGAAGGTGCCATAAAATCGATCAGCCGGTCTCAGCCCCGGCTGACCCTGCAGAGTCCCTGGGCCCCGCAGTGGGCGTTAAGCGCTGAAATGTGGGGCCAGTGATTACTAGGGCACAATGTGGCCTGTCTTCAGTACCGCCGACTTCCAGACCCAGGCCCACGCCCTCGCAGAAGTGCTCCCCGCTGACCACAACTGCAGGCCCCTCCTCCCGGTGGACCCGTGCAGGTGGTCTGTACCTCTGTTAGCAATCGTAACCCGGTGTGATGGAGACCACGGGCTCAGAGTCGCACAGACCCCTCGTTGAATGTCAAACTGCTGTTGGCCACTAATGCCCAATTCTCTTTCTGAAACCCAGTTTTCTTGTCTAAATAATTGGCAGGATGCCTCAGAATTGTGAAACATGAATGAACTACAATCCTGCAATCATATAGATGCAGTGTTCCCTAAATGGGAAACCTTTACATTGACATCGTTTTCTCTTCTTGGTATAGAAAACGCACTAACCTTAAAGTAATTTCAGAGAGTAAGATTTTATTTTTATCTCTCTGTGATGTATAGAATAATTACAAGACTGCACAGATAAATTTTTCTGCCCAATATTTTCACCAGTTTGATTATTTTTTACCAGCTTGATTTTTTTAAAAATAAGGCACAGATATTGATACATATTTATTTTTTAAGGTAGTTACCAAGACAAAACATAACTATGTAAATAATTTGATTATATTATTACACAATAATATTATCTTTTAAAAATAAATTTTAGATTGAGTTTTCACAAGAAAAATCAATTTAAAGAACCAATTTTCAGGGCTTCCCTGGTTGCTGAGTCGTTAAGAATCACCTGCCAATGCAGGGGACACAGGTTCAAGCCCTGGTCCGGGAAGATCCCACATGCCGTGGAGCAACTAAGCCCTTGCGCCACAACTACTGAGCCTGCGCTCTAGAGCCCGCGAGCCACACCTACTGAGCCGGCGTGCCACAACTCCTGAAGCCCACGCGCCTAGAGCCCGTGCTCTGCAGCAAGAGAAGCCACCGCAATGAGAAACCCGTGCACCACAACAAAGAGTAGCCCCCGCTCGCCGCAACTAGAGAAAGCTCACGCGCAGCAATGAAGACCCAATGCAGCCAAAAATAAACGAAATTAATTTATTTAAAAAAACCCAATTATCAGAAAAGATGAAAATCATAGACTGAAAAATTTTAGTTGTTCATATAATGTGTCCAGTTTCCTTTGACCTGAGTATCTATTTTGAAAAGTATGACAATTTTTGGTTTCAAGGGTTTGTTTGTTTAATGAAGACTTACTTAAATATCAAGGTCAAAATGAATAAATATAGAGTAACACGCATTTTAGATTAGATTGAAGCAATTTGTTGTTTAGATACGAAATTCTTTAAAATAATTATATATTAATACGTCCTGAGACCATGACTTTTTCACTAGGCTAGCAGGAAGCCACAGCGCGGTCAGGAATGTATTACTAACTAAACAGTATTAGGATTAGGTACTATGTAGTTTGAGTATTTCATGGTTGTAATTCCCATGAGAAGCTTAAGATATCATTAGCATCTTTTAAAACATTAATCTCAGCAGCTAGTTATGAGAGAATTTTCTATGATTCTGCCCTTTCATTTGCACTGGGATTCCAGAAACAAGACTCTTTTGGTTTAATAACAAGAGTTTTTTCAAGAAGCACACAGTTTATTAATTTCCCACACAGTTATTAAATAAAGAAGACAGGATTACAGTTTGAGTTTCAATTTATAAATAGTAAACTGGCAATAGAGTAAAAAATAAACTTCTAGGGGGCTCTGTAGCCAAGAGCATATATATAACAAAGTATCCAGCAGATATATACCCAATTACAAGTAAGAGTTATGTTCTACCTAGAAACTATTTGTTAAAATATAGTAAATTCATGAAGAGATGCCCATTCAAAGACAAATGCCAAAAAATTATTTTCTTTAGTTTAATAATTTGGTTTACTTGTTGCAAGGCAATTATAAGGAGTGGCGAGGCAGGGTGAATTCCTGCTTTAAAAAGGTACATTCTAAGTACTTT
Source organism: Aethalodelphis obliquidens (assembly GCF_003676395.1). Classification (NCBI taxonomy): domain Eukaryota; kingdom Metazoa; phylum Chordata; class Mammalia; order Artiodactyla; family Delphinidae; genus Aethalodelphis; species Aethalodelphis obliquidens. The sequence goes on from NW_020837947.1 coordinate 1,837,652, forward strand.
CAGTCTTGTACAATTTTCTACACAAATCTACACCGTCACAAGCAGCCCCTATTCTGAGGTCACGTAGGCTGCAGATTAATGTGAACGAATTAATATTTTAAGCCAGCAGTTGGCAAACTACAAGCCTGTGGGCCAGATTCAGCCTGCTTTCCGTTTTTGTATGACCCACGAACTAAGAATGCTTTCACATTTTTAAATGGTTAAGAAAAAATAAAAATGAGAGGTGACGTGAAACAAAATACTCATTCAGAAACCTAGATATATGGTATTAGCTAATAAAGAGATATTAAGTTACGGAAGTAAAAGGGGAGGAAAGTATTCACTTCTCATCAGATGGGACTTGATTTCACTATACTTGCCTTGCTGAAACCAAGAAGACATCCGGTTCACAGCTGTTCTTAGAGGGCAGTGATAATTAGCCCAGAGAAAGTGTTCTAGTCCAAAATGAGATTCTCAGGGTTTTCTACTGGCAAGCCAGGTGTCCAATATTTGGGGATATTTATAATTATAATGCATTCTGAAAGATCCAGCAACTGCCGACTACACCATTGATTGAAAAAAAAATCCTTCTACTGCTGTGCATGGTGCCACCCTTGCCGTAAATCAGGTGTCCATATGTGTGAGTCTGTTTCTGAACTAGTTATTCTGTTTCTTTGGTCTTTGTGTCTATCGTTACACAAAAAAACTGCCTTAAATCTGAAAAAGACTATATATATATATATATATATACACACACATATATATAACTGAATCACTGTGCTGTCCACCTGAAACTAACATGACATTATAAATCAACTATACTTCAATTTAAAAAAACTGCCTTAGTTACTGAAACTTTATAATAAATTTTGACATCTGATAGACTAAGTCCTTCCACTGTGTTCTTTTTACTAGAAGCCATCTTGGCTCTTCTTGAGCCTTTGTGTTCCCAAGTAAATTTTAGAATCAACTGTCAATTACCACAAAAAAATCCAGCTGAGATTTTTATTGGGGTGGCATTGAATTTATAGATTAATTTGAGTAAAACTGTTATAATAAAAACATTTCTAATCCATGTACATGGTATACCCCCCCATTTAATTAGATCATATTTACTTTTCGCAATGATGTTGTGTAGTTTTCTCTGTGTGGTTCTTGTTCAACTTTTTTTAGATTTAGTCCTAAATATTTGATTTTTTTATGGTATTGTAAATGATATGTTTCCAGCTGTTTTCCAGCTGTTCTATTGCTTGTACGTAGAAATATATTTGATTTTTAAAATAGTGACTTGTGTTTAACAACTTTGCTAAGTTCATTTATTCATTCTAATAATTTTTGTTTTCTACATGCACAATCATATATCTGCAAACAATGGCAGCTTTGTTACTGCTTTTCCAACATTTATATTTTTATTCCACTGGCTAGAACTGATAGTTTAATGATGAATAGTGTTGGTGACACCAAACATTCTTGTTTACTTCCTAATCTCAGGTGGAAAAGTTTCAAAATTTCACTATTAAATATGTTTTTAAATTCTCTTTACCATGATGGTGACGTTTCACTTTATTCCTACCTTCAAAAAATATCTGTTATTGTAATAATGAAATATAAGTTTATTCCTAGATGCTAAGAGATTTTCTTTTCAAATCATAAATGGATTAAATGATTTCACATGTTTTTTCTTTATCAAGTCTATGATTACATAATTTTTCTTTTTAGAAAAAATAATGTTAATATGCTACTCCCAGGAATGAACCCCAAATTTTGTGACGTGTTATCCTTTTTATACTTTGCTATATTTGATTTGCTAATACTTTTTATAAATTTTAGATCCATATGCATGAGGAATTTTAGCCTATCACTTTAGTTTCTTATAATGTCCTTTTAGATTTTGAGGTCAAACTTATGTTAGTCTCATAAAAATTACTTGGAAGTGTCCCCCTTTTTCTCTTTGATCTTCCCTACCCCTCTTTAAACATTTGGATTTGACTTAGGCCTGGAGTTCTGTTTTGGGATGGAGGGTGGCGGTGGGGAGTGAGGTGGGGATGTTTTGAATTCAGATGTATGTGCTGAGATTTCTGTTTCACTAATCCTTTCAAGGAGCTGAGTCTCAGCTTTATTTATTAGCATCAGTCATCTAAGAGGGACGTGAATTCTGGGAAACGTTGAGTATCTGGTTGAGAACACAAAGAGACTCAAATTATTGGAGTGGAAGATGGGCTTTATTGATATTTTTCAGGAAGTTCAGCAATTTTTTTAAAATACTCACTTTATTGAAATATAATTCACATACCATAAAATTCACCTTTACAAGTGTGTAGTTCAGTGGGTTTTTGGATATATTCACAGAGCTGTGCGACCATCACCGCTAATATCAGAACATCCTTCCGCCCCAAACCTATTGGCAGTCAGTCTTCACTTTGCCTAACCCCACAACCCTAGTAAACCACTAATCTTTCTGTTTCTACTTTTACGCCTATTTTCGACATTTCATTTAAAAGGTATCATACAACCTGCGGTCTTTTGTGACGGGCTTCTTTCACTTCACTTAGCATGTTTTCAAGGGTCATCCTGTTGCAGAATAACTTTGTTTTAAAATGAAAAAACTTGCCATACAAATCCTATAATATGATCAAAATGTAACCATTACTACTACAGTGTTAGACTTAGTTATCCCTGCCCAGTGTGCTTCCTAAGGTGTTCATATTTATAATTAATTTTATAGATTAACACATTCTCGCCTTAGTTCATTTTGCTGAAAGGAAAAAAAAAATCAAGTTGCAGGATAAGTTTGTACAATTAATATTTCGAAAATGCATTCTTAGTCAATGAAAAAATCTTCCTAAGTTATTAAATATAACTTAAAAATCGGCTAATGTATTTTGTATGATATAATTATTAAATTGAAAGCTTTAGTTAAAAATAGAGTATAACATATCTTGCTTTTCTATACAAATTAAGAATGTAAAACTTCACAGCTAATCTGAGAAGCTTTAATTTGGAAACATTTATGTCTGAGGTTTCATGAGTTGTCAAGATTCTACTCAAGTCTGGAAGAAAATATATACAACACATACACCTGGGGAGGGGAGAAAATGAGGATTACAGTGGATCACAAGGCAGTATCTTGACTGTGGTGATATTTTCATGGGTGTGTACATATGTGAAAACTAAAAAAATTATACTCTTTAAATATGTGCATCTTATTTTATGTTAATTATACCTCAATAAAGCTGGCAGAAAGATTCTGCACTATCTGAAAACCAAATCATGTTATACGTCTAGTAAATGTCATGCACTTGGTCAAAGTGGTTTCCTGTGTGGTTTTCACTTCCTGAAGTAGTTAGATTTAGGCAAAAATCTGGCCACTTTTTTCTTTCTGATCCTTTTTAAGACCATCTAATTTGGGCAATTTCGCTGCTTCTCTTTTTTTAATGGGCACATATAGCACAAACGTTTTAGACGTAAATCAGTAGACAATTTTGGGAATAAACCATACATTTCAATTGTATAAAATCTTTCTCTGTGTCTAGAAAAGAATTATAATCTTTAAATTTAAATACAAGTTTTTTAAAAAGTGTTTTCTGGTAAGAGATCCCTGCAGAAATGCACACATAACAATGACTTAGAAAATTTGTTTATAGACCAGAATAATTTTTTCAATTGGGTTACCCAGTAAGGATGCGCCCCGTCCCTGCTACAATTCTGATTCTCCTGCTGGCTTACTTTCTGTAATTCATGTTCTACATGTGAAAAATGCAGAATGGTAGTGCTAGGCTGTGAGGCCTGTGTAAAAGGATTGATGGTAATAGGTCTGTCGTTGAGAAATCTACATACTCAAGGAGCTAGGTGGGAGATTCAGGAGTGTGTGGTAATAATGCCTTTTTGTATTAACGAACTGCTGTCTCATGCGGAAGGATGCTGTCTGGCTGTCTGATAGATATGACCTCAGGGATCAGACCCACTTGCACTGGGATCCTGATGCTTCAGCTTAAGCTTGGTGACCCTGAGCAGGTTGGATGCCTCCTCCAGCCTTTAATTTACAAATCTGTAATAACTGGAAGAAGATTGCCCACAGTCAGGAGATGACTGTCCACGGGTCTCTTGTGAGCAGACGCACTGACAGCTTTTGTGACAACGATCTTCCCCAGGTTGGGAGTAAGGCAAACAGTCTGGGGAGATGGAGTGTCTTCCTCCCTCTAATCTGCAAGGGACAGGTTCATTCGCTGTTGTTTGTAATAGGGATAATGTCTCCCTCTGGGGCAGGGGGCAGGTCGTTTGCAACCGATCATAAAAGACTGGGGGCTCCTAGGCGTGGAATTGATCCGCTGGGACACAAACCCAGGATGTGCTGCATCACCCGTGTGGGACTTGGGGGTCAAGGGGGACAGAGGTAGGCGTGGAACTCATGCTGCCTGCTGTGCTGGGAGCAGTAGAGGCCTCTCTGAGCTGGGAGGCTTGTGTCTTCTGCCAGCATCCTTGGCACTGTGCCAGGTCAGCTCGCACAGAGGGTGAAGTCTCGCGCACTGCCTGTCGCTGACACCCACCTTCGGGTTACTGTGAGGATGGGAAGAGGCACCAGATCACCTTGGCAAATGCTAGTCTCTCAAAAAGATGCTTCCTTCCTCTCTGACACCAAGATTTGGTTTTGTTGACTGTAAATAGTTGTCAACTCATCATTCCTTTCTCTCAGGTTTCAGTTGGTACCTGTGATTAGATTCAAGTTTCACGTCCTAATTATACCTATGAACAACCAGCGTTTTTCTCTCAGCTCAAGTCAGCTGTTCAGATGTCTCCAAGGATAGACCAAGGCTCTCATGTTCAGGTGGTCCCCGAGTATCTGGCATGGGGTGCCTATTTTAAGTGTTATCCATCGAATGTACACCTTATACCGTACAGCATGTTTGTAAGAAAAAATGCAACCAAAGAATGTCCGCCGCGCATTAATTCTGTCTTGTTGTGTTTTCCTATTGTAGTTTACAGGAAACAGAAGAGTAGGCTACGAGTAGATTATAAAAAGGAAAATGAGAAATCATTCTCACTGAGAGGTACCAGGTGCTCGCTCAGCCTTGTGTGACACGGGACTAACTGTGGAGCGCTCCCGGTGGTAAATCCTGCTGACAGCCTCACACACACTGTGGCGATCTCTCCTGTTTCTAGTTCCTAACTGAAGATCGGACAGACTCCTCTAACTTCTGTGGCCTCATCCGTGCCTGCTGGGCCTCTGCCCGTATTGGATATCGATCATAGGCCACGCTACTACACCCACAAGAGTTACAGCGTTTAGAAATTCTTACCAGAGCTTCTCGTAAAACTTTCACAAGGAAATCATGAAATATTAAACCACGTGAGTTAGCATTTCTTTGTCAAAACATTTTATTGCAACTTCTGTTTAAGGAAAGCATCCAAACCACCAAATTCTGCTTGTGTTTAGTTTCATTGAACGATGTCTTTATAAAGTGTTTCTGGAGAGTTTTCTTTCAAGACCCACTCCCAGAACATGTGCCCTTGGATGTGATTTGCAGTTTGTTGGAGAAGATTTGAGTTTCCTTTTTAGTCTGTGACACATTTCCACATCCAAATGTCTTGTTTACATTTATGATGTTTATGGCTATAGCTGGGGAATGCTCAATGCTAACACAGAACGTATCTGAGAGCAGCGGTTTAACATGCTGTCTGGGCGAGAATAGGCCAGAAGTGCCTGACAGAGGCAGCCTGGGGTCAGCCCGACCCCTGCCCTGAGTCCAGACGCTGTGCACACATCGCTGTTTTCCCCTCACTCGGCTTGCACGTGTGTACCCTCCTCCACACAGACAGTCCCGCCACGGCCACATCCCTGTGCTCTCACTGCTCCCATCCCGGCATCAGGCCCCGCGGCGTCCACGTGAGGACTGGCTGTCTTACGGATGCTTTAGGAGTAGGATTCTATTAAGCTCAAGGCCTGACCTGATGAGGGTCCTTGCAAACGTATCAACGGTGGAGGACGGGATGAAGCAGTTCATAATTCTGTGAATTCATACTTTCTGGCTATCCTCCATCTGCCTTCCCTGGCACCTGCCCTGGGCCCCAGGAGGCTGACCTCTCCCCTGACTGAGTGTGACACTAGGGCACACAGGCTGGAGGCTGTGGGGGAAAAGAGAGCGTGGGGTCTCTCCTGCCCCTGCTACCTCACTTTCTGCCACTCTCAGGGTCCAGCATCACTGGTCCCTCCCCTCCTGTCTGGGGGCAACAGTTCCCCTGTTGCTTAGTTCTGAGGTGTCTAGAAGCTTCACTCTACACACACACATATATACACATATGTTTTATTGAGATATAATTCACATGCCATACGAGTCGCCCATTTAAAGTAGACCATTCAATGGTTTGGGCTACATTCACAGAGTCGTGCAGCTGTCACCACCATCAATTTTAGAACATCTTCTTCAGCCCAGAAGAAGCCTGGCACCTGCCAGCAGTCACTGTCCCAGCCCCCGGCCCCTGGGCCTCTGGTCTTAGGTGAGCACGGATCCACTCTCTGCCTCTGTAGATGCCCACACTGGACATTTCACAGAAAAGGACGCCTCCAACTTTCACCCCTCCCTCTGTGTTCCCATAACCCTGCCCACATCTGTCTAAATAGTCCCTCCATGAACTCTCTTCTGTTAAACCCTTTGCAGTGTGCCACCTTTTGGGCCAGGACCCCACTGGTTCGGGCCTGCTCGCCAATTTGGAGAAATTGAGTTCCCGGCTCTGGCCATCAGAGGTGGGTGATGCCCCTAATAAAGAAGCAGAAGCAGAAGTCCTCTGGGTTAGAGTCGCTTTGATCTGCCACAAGATACCCGCCAGGCAGGGAGGTAATGACACTGCTGCTCAGGGAAGTGGTGTGGCCACATGGCTCCATCCCAGAGCCCCCGCCCGCAGAGGCCAAGCTCAGGGCCCTGGAAAGCCTGGAAGCTCCGCAGGTTTCCTTTGCTCCTTGAAAAGTGTGAAGACGCCCAGCACCTGGTCCCTGTCACTCTCCCAGGCACCTTTTATTTTATTTTATTTATTTATTGTGCGGTACGCGGGCCTCTCACTGTTGTGGCCTCTCCCGCTGCAGAGCACAGGCTCCGGACGCGCAGGCTCAGCGGCCATGGCTCACGGGCCCAGCCGCTCCGCGGCATGTGGGATCTTCCCGGACCGGGGCACGAACCCGCGTCCCCCGCATCGGCAGGCGGACTCTCAACCACCGCGTCACCAGGGAAGCCCTCCCGGGCGCCTTTTAGTTGCATCTTCTGACGCCCTTTAACTCTCCCCACATCCCCATCTTGCCAGTACACCGCGTTTTGCACAGCAAAAGGCTGGCTCTGGTCACACAGCAAACAAATCCAAGTTTGCCGGGAGAGGAGCAAAGATAGAACCCGGTGGGCGGAGCCACGGCCTCGACAGGCTGGGGCATCTGCGGGCTGACAGCTTTTCTGCTGAGAGTGGAGTGAGGAGAACAGTCCGGATGAATCCCTGGGCGGATCCGGCCTTGAGGGCAGCTGGAAGAAGGGAAGTGCACACAGGAGGCTGAGGAAGAGTCAGGCGGATACAGGAAGCAGTTCGGGAAGGATCAGGACAGGGCCCTTAGGGGGGCATGGTTCTTGGGGGGCTGTGGGGGTGGCAGCCTGCTCGCAGGTTTACCAGTTTAGGAAGTCGTGGGCGACCAGCAAGGGCAGCTTCTTTAGGGGTCAGGTTTGGTGAATTTTATTTCCTTACTAGCTGGGGGGCAGGTAATCAAATTTCAGCTTTTTGGAGAGTGAAGGGACGTGAGGAAGTCGAAACAGGAAGTGCTATCTATCAAGAAGGTTGGTGGTAAAGGCGGCGGAACGGGGAGAGCAGAGCCCACGGATTTTGAATGAGACACAGTACAATACGTTGGTGATGGCGACGGGGCAGCATCAGAGGAGAGGAAAATGTTCAGGACCACGTGGACCGGGACGAGGAGACAGAGAGGATATGAGAAGAGCGTCTGCCCTCCGTAGCTGCCGCTCTGGCGGAAACCCTTCTGCGCTCGCTCCCAGCCGGGGTGGGCGGGTAGCAGGGGCTTTCTAACAACAACAGCAAATCTCAGTTTTGATATTTTCTCTAGTCTCTCTATCCTGATTCCTCTCCCTGTCCTGAGCTTTTCTTCGCTCTAACTACTTAGCCATGATGTGTCTTAGCCCACAAGATGAGATCTGAAATCTATTAAAGAAAAATACAGCAAGACGCGGGAGGAAGAAGAGAAACTACGAAAAGCAAATACAAAAGATTAAGGTAATTGAAGTCGGGAACCATTGAATGTGGGTACGAAGACCCCTCTCTAATTCAGTGGCTCTAAATGACATAGTTGTCCAAAATTTGACTCTCCTAACAAAGGCACTGAATCACACACGTGCAAAAAGGTTAAACTGTTATGTGTTTAAGAATGCAAAAAGAAGTTTCACATATTACAAACCATCTAAAATAGTTTTTAAAAGTATTAGCCCTTAAGGGAGTGAGTTTCCATTATTTCGAAAAATAGATTGTATGAAACAGTTCACTCTCGAATAACGCCGACCAAATAAAGTGTCAGTAATAAATGTTCACAAAACATAACAAAATGTTCACAAAAGGGGCAGGAAGGAAGGAGCTGGCCGTTTGGGTGGCGGAGCCTGTGGCATCGGAGCCCTGGGGCTGCAGTGCCCGTGCCCAGAAGCCGCCGTCCAGCCTTCACGAGCTGGACCCCCGGGGTTCCCTGAACTAGCCAGTTTCTCTTTTTAAAGAAAAAACATTTTTTTACATGGACGACTACTTGCCAACTTGAACAACTTTAAACTTGGTTCATTTTGTTACTAAATTAAATTTAGTTGTTTTTGGCAAGTGTATTCATTCTTAGTAGTTTTCCCTTTCAATTTTCCTCTGTAGACTAGTAGGTATAAAGAAAAATGTTTGCAGCTTGGAACCCTGCCCTGACCCCAAATGCAAGGAGCTTTCAGCGAGGACGTCGTGACGTGAGATCCTCCCCTCCTCAAGCTGTCCTCTCTAGCCCCGTTCCGTAGCTGCTTTCTTCTGCTCTGCTTTCTCTCACTTTTGTTTCTGGTGGGTGTATGCTCTGGTCTAGAATATAAATGTTTCAAGCCCCAGAGGCACACCTCCTCTCCTCCGTCCTCAGGGCCCTTTACATGACACTAAGCGTGCTGTGGGTGTCTAATGAATACTCAAAGACACGATCTGATTGACTTATAGAACGCTGGCCTGAAAATGAGGAAAGCTGGTGTGTTTTGAGCTACGACGTACCATTTCCATGACCTTCGGCACACTGCTTATTGTCTCCATTTCACTAAGAGCTGACTGAGAATTCTTAACTGAACCAGAAGAAGGCACCCAGTGATGGAATGAGAAGATGTTATGGTGGCAGCAGTGTGGCCAGGGCAGCAGTCAGCAGGGCTCTGAGAGCTGATATGGGGTTGCCCTGCCCTCACTGGAGACCCCCGGTGTCACTGAGAGTCACAAAAACTGTACCCCAATTCTCTGGGGTGCTAGGGCATCAGAAAGGGTTGGCCCACTGAGAAGGAGGTATCAGGAGACAGTCAGTGTGCCACTGTCCTTCTGTGTCTGACACAGGCCTCTCTTGTTTCCTCTTTGCGGCTAAGACAGCCTCATCCCTGTCACAAAAGGAAGTTTCAAAAGAGTGAAGGTTACCATTAGAATTTGAATTACCAGGAAATGGGGCAGAACTTGATGCAGCACATTCCAAAGATGGGGAAAAAAATCTAGTTATTAATTTGAGTCATTCTCCTCAAGAACAAATTCACATGCTGAACAATTTGGACAGATGAAGGGTGGAGATTAACTAATTGTATCCCAACAGCACACTCACTCAGAACCGGACTGAGTAAACCCGATCATAAACGGGGACTTTCCAGAACCACAGATAAAATTTGAGTTCTATTTCACTTGGATGGTAAAAATCACTAGACCTCCGGAAATTTCATTTAACATCAGAAAGTTTTCCCTCTTTATCAATTCGTGGGATGGCTTTACTTATTCGTCAATCCTACATTCTTCTGTAACCTTTTCTTGAGAGAGAAAGCCCCGCATTCGGTACTGAACATCACAGGGCACTGTACCTTTCCCCATCTCATCAGGACCCTTGGTGCTACCCATCAGGCATTGTTTCTATTTCCATTTCAGAGACGGAAGCTCAGGTGCCCAGTGCTGGAGCTGCCCGTGGACCTGGACCCAGTGATGTGACCCCAAACTGAGGCCTGGCCTGAGGGGCGTCAGGACACGGCGATGGTGAAGGTTATCTCTCAACCGCAGAGGCGAGGTTGTTTCTGCTTTGTAAGACTGCGAGTCCTTTCTGGCTTGTCCTTTGGGAACAGCCTAGAATCTTCCCACCATGTTAACATCACAGAACAGCACAGCTGAGAAGAGCTCCGAGACAATTTCAGCCCACCGCTTCTTCTACTGCCAAATCAGCAGTAACAGTGGATGAAATGCCATTAAAAAAGCAACAGTTAGGGGCTTCCCTGGTGGCGCAGTGGTTGAGAGTCCGCCTGCCGATGCAGGGGACACAGGTTCGTACCCCGGTCCGGGAAGATCCCACATGCCGCGGAGCGGCTGGGCCCGTGAGCCATGGCCACTGAGCCTGCGCGTCCGGAGCCTGTGCTCTGCAACGGGAGAGGCCACAACAGTGAGAGGCCCGCATACCACAAAAAAAAAAAAAAAAAAAAAGCAACAGTAGTTTTTTCCCAGCAACTTCTTCCGAGGTGGGGGCTGCCTTGACCCCCTCTGCGTGACAGGGCGTACTTCCTGGGGTCCCGGTCATCTCTTCACACTTATAGCAACCCTTACGACTGTTTATGTGATGGTATCACCACCACATTGCAGTCTCTTGAAAAACGGAGAGTGGCCTCCAGAATTTTCGGCAGAGTCTGTGTTCTTCAGTCATTTCAGGAATTTTCCAGAATGGATGAATTAAAAGTCTTCTCTTCTGTCGTTGTCATGTAACAAGAATAACACCGTTTTGCACGCAACACAGCACAGGGACCACTATTACAGAACACATTCCACTTCTCCCTTCACAATGGGGAAGCGTGCGTTAACTTTACAGTGGAATTGCCTCTTTCTGGATTCACGACCTTGGGACACCTCCTCCTGAACGTTTTCCCACCTGCTCTGACCTCCACCACCTTTGTCTAGAGGCTCAGGGTCGTCGCTCCGTTCCTGCCAGCAGCCTGAAGACGCTGCACCTCACAGGTGATAACTGCCTGGTCCTCAAGCGTCGAAACCTCCTTGTAAAAGGGACGCAACAGCTCTGCTGTCAGGGCCGATTGAATGGACACCTATGGAGGGTAAACAGTAGGCGCTTAATAAGTGTCTGTTCTCCTCATTTCTCAGAGCAGAACTTCCCCACTTGATTTTTCATCTTCCTCTTCTCCCTCTACCTGGATGGTAACAACTCCTGTGAAACTTCATTTTCTTAACTAAAGAAACTAAAGAAATGCATGTGATTTAGTTTTTCAGTCCCTGGAAGGAGCATTTGGAAGGGACGCGCATGGTGAGATGGGGCCAGAGCAGAGCTGGGGAGGAGCTGCAGTCCCACGCCCTCCCTTCCCAGTGACCGGGAGGCAGGGTCCCGCAGGGCTAGGGGTGGATGCTGGGGGTGGGACGGTGTTGCAGGAGGAGCGGGTGGCGGGGACAGTGGGGACCTCCTCGTCCCTTTTGTAGTCGATCCCTGCCCCATTTATAACAATGATGGGCTGGGAGAGTGGGGACCTCCTCGTCCCTTTTGTAGCTGATCCCTGCCCCATTTATGAGCGGGTGGCCAGGAGAGTGGGGACCTCCTCGTCCCTTTCGTAGTCGATCCCTGCCCCATTTATAACAATGATGGGCGGGGAGAGTGGGGACCTCCTCGTCCCTTTTGTCGTTGATCCCTGCCCCATTTATAACAATGATGGCTGACACTGGGAACCATGCGTGCAGATCAGAAACAATCCTCTGGGACACTTCCTGGGGGCACTTGGCCGGCCGTCTCAGCCGGGGCCCGCCCGTGTGCTGGGCCATGCAGCCTGACCTCTGCGAGGGTGGATGTGGTCCTGGGTGGCAGCACAGCTGAGGTGCTGGGCGTCCTCCTGCCTGCTGTCCGGGCTCATTCCTGCCCCAGTTTGGAATTGCTCAGTCATCTCCTGATCGCATGGGATGGGGCTCTCTGCCAGGGCCTCTGTGCCCGGCTGCAAACGCATCCTTTCTCTGTGCTGCAAGGGGAGCCGGATGACCTCTCCGCCTGCCAGCCGTCCACGGGCCTCGGCTGGGCTTGTGAAAGAGGCAGGCTCACAGCTGGACCGGCTCCAGGCTGCTGGGCAGGGCTGCTGGGCAAGGATGCTGGACAAGGGCTTGGTTCTGAATATTCTACCACACTGGGCCCGTCCATGAGAAGCGGCCAGCACCCTGCCCGCCTGGCCACTGATGGCATGTGTAGGAGGTGCCCGCAGGCCGTGAGGCACAGGGCTGGGCCCGCTGAGCTCCTGCCGTTGCCCTGGCAAGACCACAAGGGCCCCTCTTCTCAGACAGGGCCCGGGGGTGCTGAGAGACGGGACCCCCTGTTCCAGGCAGGGCCCCTGCCGGATGCCTGTCTGCTGTCCCCGCCCGTCCAGAGCAGCTGTGAGGTTTCCGAGCTCCTACTACAGAGGCTTGGGCCGCCTTTGTCGCGATTTCTTCTTTTCGTCCTCAATCAGGCCAAGGTGCACGATGCTGTCAGGAAAGGGGTCAGTGCTGTTGATTTCCAACTCATCGGGGCTGTGGCCGCCACTGAGCGGAACTGTCGAGACCACCAAATCCTGTCGATACGGAGGGTAGGCTTGGTCGTTTGGGGGACCAGGAGCTAAGAAGGGTCTCGGCTGGGCGCCTCTGAAAGCAGGTGGTTTCTCTGAGAGGTGAGTTAGGGAGCAGAGTGGGGCACGGCAAGGGGAACAGGGGCAAGGACTGGCAGCAGAGATGTCACCGCTGCAGACACAGCCCTGCGTGGGACGCACCCGTGGGACACGTCCAAAGCGAGACCCCTGCCCTCCGCTCCCTCGTCTGGGGCCGTCTCTGCATGCAGGGAGCCCCCCAGCTTCTGAGCGGCCCCGGCACAGAAAAGTGGGGAGATGCGGGCTGCCCCCGCACTGTGGCTGGCGACGAGAAACGGCCAGTAGGAGTGACCTTGGCCCCAGAGGAGCGATCTGCAAGTAGTTTGCTCCAGCTGTTTGCTTCATGAACTGTCTGAACATGGAGGAGAGTCTCTGATTTAATGGTTCCAGAATCTGGAACTGTGTGCGTCGTTCTGGGCGTGGGGAAACCGCAGAGGGGTCCAACTGCAGCTGCCCAGTTAACCACCTGTTGGAAAAACGGAGGTCTGCTCTGGCTTCTCTATTCCCTGTTTCTCTTCTCTACCCCCCTCCTTCCTTCCACTCTTTCCCCTTCAAAACTGCTTTTCTGCATAACATGTGCACACCAGCACAGCACCAGAAACTTCCACATGCCGGAGTCTGTCACTTGTCTAGATGGTAGTGATCAAAACTTGCTTCAACCAGGGATCACCTCTCTCTCGCTCAATCTCTCTCTCACTTATCTACGTATCTATCTATGTATCTAGCTCTGTATCTGTGTACCTAGCTCTGTAACTATGTATCTATCTAGCTATGTGTTTCTCTCTCTCTCTCTGCATCCATCTATCAGCTATCTGACTTTAGCTCTGGGAATCTTTATGCTTTTGTATCCAGTAATGAGCCGCTGTCTGTCTGCTTAGCTCTGCGATGACAGTGAATCTGTGTAGGGCCGTAAATGTTTGGGGGAACAGGAATAAACCCTCTTTGCTGAGTGCGGTAGGAAATACTAAAGCTGTATGAGGGGGCCGTGGCCTGAAGGTCCTGGGACAGTGAGCCTTCCATGTCCCGGGACCTTCCGGTCACAGGGTTGCTGTCCCCCCGGACTGCCCCCTAGGGTGCCAGGGCTGGGGGCCGGTCCACACACGCCCGAGTGTTTTCTAGGTCACGATGGGCGAGACAGGTTTCTCAGGGAGCTGGGAGTGGGGACATCTGCAGAGGCTGCGGTGACCGTGGGTTCAGAGGGAGAGTTTTGCTGCGTACGCGGGAAGGGACGTGCTCCGGGGGCTGAATTAGAGAGCCACACGGAGGGCGTTTGCCTCCCCTGGCTTCTGTGTAGCTACAATTTACTTATCATCTGATGTTTGTTGGGCAGAGAATCTGTGTCAGGCAGAGCATGTGATGGTCGCAAAGTAGCGGGGGGAACCATCTGCCCCCCAGGGACCCCCAAAATCACACGGAAAAGTAGAATGAGATGTGCAGTGAAAATACAGAGTTCCGTGACTGAGAACGCAGGGAGTGTGAGTTGATGGGCATCAAGGATCTCGGGGTAGCCTATGCTTTGGCAGTTGTCAGATACGGACGGTTTTTAAGGAGAATGAGCTAATTTAGGGGGAGGGACCAAGACGGATGGAGGGTCTCAGAGCCGCAGGCTGCCTCGGGTGCTGGAGAAATTCTACTAGGATCACGGTGGTCATAATTGGCATCTAATCGGACCTTCTAGAGTTTGCACCGAAAACCCAACAACAGGGCTGCTTTGAAATTCTGAGACGTCAAAAGTGAGGACTTTGGTCACATTCTTATCAAAAATTACTTTGAGTATCGTCAGAAAAGGAAAGAAAGTTGTGGCCTCGGATGAGGCCATAAAACACGTATGTACAGCGCTCACGTGCACTTGTTTTCAAAGGGTTAAAGGAAAATATATGAAACACACACGTTTGCTGGCTGGGCCGCACACCTGGGCGGGCCGCACACCTGGGCGGGCCCAGGAGGGACGTGGTCCGTGGCCCCGGACTGCCTGGCGCCTTATTAAATGGGACCGTCGGGAAAAACAAGTTTTTGCATTTTAGGCATGTAAATCCTGCCGTTAAACATGCATTTGCGTCTGAACACTCTGTGGAAAGCAGCCCTTCTGAGAACCGTGGGCACCCCGTCCGTCAGCCGATGCCTTCGGGGTCTCCTGATCTGTGTGACCCACGCCCTCTTTCCCATTGCTTTTTTAAAATTCTTTCACCCCTTATGGAAATATGACATATAGAAAAGTGTACTTAAATCCTCTGCGTGGTGAATTTCACAGACCCGGCACCCCTTCACCGTCAGGGCGGATCCACCCCGCACCCTTGGACGCCAGGGCCTCCTTGGCCACTTCCAGGCCCTGTCACCCACCCTATCCCCACAAACACTGTGCTGACTTCTGAAAGGTTTTCGTTTGTTTTGCTATTTTTTGCGCTTTCCATAGACAGCTTTTCATTACTTTTTAACTGTATATTTTTCTGTTCTTTAATTTTACTGTAAAACACACTAGAGATGAAGTGGAGATTGCTTGGAAGTGGAGATACGCAGGATACAGTGTCAGCTGAATGCATATTCTTACTGCAAACCCCAGAGGAATCATATTGTGAAGACTCAGCCCTAAAGCCTGCGTGCCCGAGAAGGGCAGGAAGGACCAGGTTGAGGCGACTCTGTCGTAACCAAGAAACAGCCCACAGAGGTCAAGGCGAGATAGCGTCCTGACGTTTTAATTTAAGCAGAACAAAGTCAGCATCTTTCAAAACAGGCGCCTCAAGAGCTCAGACCTGCACAGTTCCCAGCTCTGGTTAGTGCAAGAAGGGATCTGGCCCGACCCACGTGGTAGGGCTGTGTCACGGGGGAAGCTGTCACCCACGAGCTCCTGAGGATGAAGGTCGCGTCCTCGTGTCCAGCTGCCCGTGGGTTCCTGCAGGGCCTCAGGGACCGACAGCTCCTGGGAATGAGTGAAAACTCAGGTGCACTCCCACTCCTTCCCCTGAAACCCTCCTTGCAGGCTCGTCGACCAGTGGTGGACGTGGCCAGGAAACAGCACCTTCCCTCTGTCCCAGCTCTTTTTTTTTTTTTTTTTTAGTTAATTTACAATGTTGTGTTAGTTTCTGGTGTACAGAAAAGTGATTCGTTTATGTATACATAAATATATATTCATTAGTAATATATATATTATTTTTCAGATTCTTTTCCATTATAGGTAATTACAAGACATTGACTATAGTTCCCTGTGCTATACCTTGCTGTTTATCCACTTTATGTACAGCAGTTTGTATCTGCTAATCCTAAGCTCCTACTTCATCCCTCCTCACCCCCTTTCCCCTTTGGTAATCGTAAGTTTGTTTTCTATGTCTGTGAGTCTGTTTCTGTTTCGTAAATGAGTTCATTTGTGTCACCTCTGTTCCTGCCCCGATGCTCAGCTCAGACCTCCCGTGAGGAAAGGGTTACCAGACAGAGCAAAGGAAACACAGTGGGCTGGGCAATCTGGTCATCAGATGCACCATGAAGAATTTCAGTATCATCTAGTATACAACAGCACACTAGCAGAGCAGGGCAGTATACAGCACAGGCTAAATCTAGCTGGATCTAAGAAATTACCCGTGGTTTCTCTGAAATCCGGGGTGACAGAGGAGCCTGTCATTTATCCACGGCCCTGCGTGGACCCTGCTCCATCCACAGCCCAGGCTGGGCGGGGCTGATGGTAGGTCCCTGCGGACGGGAGGGAAGGGCCGCTCTTCCTTGTTTGATTCCTTGACCTTTTGTTAAGGTGGTGGTCAAGGAAAGCCTTCATTCCCTTGGGTGAAGCAGGCCTACTGCAGAGGTGACAGGTCAGGGCGGGGATGGGAGATGGCATCTTCCTGAAGACAATGGGGTATGAGGGGGGGGTCCTGGTGCCGGTGGGGCCGGGGGGGTGTCCCGAGTCTCTGACTGGGGGTAGGGACAGAGGATGGAGGGTGAGGTTGCGTCCCCCTGGGCCAGGGGCAGAGATAGGAGCCTTGACCTCAGGACCTGCTTTGTCCACAGGATGCCAGACACGTCCACGTGGCATTTGAAGTCACCACCGGTTAGTCTGCTGAGGCTGCTGTGACAGAGTACCAAAGACCGGGGGCCTTAAACCGCAGGAATCCGCCCCTCACAGCTCTGCAGGCGGGAGTCCGAGATCCAGGTGCCGGCAGGGTAGGCATCCCTCTGCGGTCCGGGGGTCCCTTGGGTGCAGGGGGCCGCCACCCCACACCACCTCCCCGCACATGTGACGTCTTCTTTGTGCCAATAAGCAGGGAGAGAGCGAGAGAGGTCTGATGTCTCTTCTTAGGGGGACGTGGATCCCGTCATGTCAGGGTGCCACATCTTTACGACCTCATGCAACCTTCATTACTCCCTTCTAGGCCCTATTCCCAAATACAGGCATACTGGGATTTAGGGCTTAAACATAGAAATTTGGGGGGCACAAAATTCAGCCCACAGCAACTATTGAGTAGGGATCTCCGAATTACTCCTGAAAATTTTCAAGAGCCTTCTCGTCAGTCCTGTGGACACACTCCCTTGCGTTAGAGACTTGATATCTTGTTGGAGAGACAAGACTAAACCATCCAAAATAAAGAACAAACTCAACAAAATAGCACAAAGGAGCTTCACTGAATGTCTTCAGGGTCCGGGTTCAGAACTATACTTTATTGTTAGGATGTTTTATAATTTGCAGTTCACAGTCTAGACCCCCAGCATACAAGCCCTTTTATATAACATTTTACATTTATTCACTTACATGTTTGTAAGATTTATTGAGTTTACCAATAATAAAGTTGCATTTCTCTTCAGATACGTTATAATTCAGATTCTTAATGAACTAGATGGGCCTTACTCCTGTAATTATAAATTAATGAGGTTTGATTACAATTTGCTTTAATCATGTATGAAAGTAGATAATCAGGGAAAAAGCAGGAATTCTCTAAACCAAGCCACTCTACAATCATGAAAATCATCCAGTTGAGGCTTCCCTATTTTGTAGATGTGTAAACGAAAGAGGATTTGGCGAGAACTTTGCTGAGTGTCCCTCGTTCCTGCCTCAGTGTTTAGTATCAAGTGTCACCCCGCGTGTTCCAGGCACGGTGCGGGAGCGGATGAGAGGGGAGCCTGGCCTGTGTCTTCACACTCGGAGCCCAGGGCTGCGGCTCGTGCTTCCCTCGGGCTATTCTAACCTCCCAGCAGGCCGGCCCTCCCTCAACCCCAGCCAGAGGAGACCTTGCCCTGACGGCTGGCTGCACTCAACTGGTCTCGCCATTGACCTTGGCCATTAGCAGGATCTCCTGGAAACGTTCAGGACGATCAGCCTTGCATCTGTGGGAGCAGCCGGCACTCTGCGTCCCCAGGGCCGGACAAGAAACACGTCGATCCTCACCTGCGGGGCCTCATCACTGTTGGCTGTTCGATTTCCTGCCAGAGAATAAAATCGCCTCAGACACAAGGGCCCTGGGACACTGGCCTCCACGCTTCCATCACGTGCCCCTCCAGCACAAAGCATGCACATCCTTCCCAGTTATAATTTATGAGAAATCAGAGAGTCCAAGGTAAAAACACAAGGTGAAACACATGCAAGGGGCGACCCCTCTGATGCAGAAGAGGCGGCCTCGAGCCTGGAGTGTGGGAACGCTGCCCCCGCCTGCCTCTGACCTGGCAGCCGGGGGACCTGCTTGGAGCCCATTTCCTTGGGAGGAAGATTAACTGACACGGCATGGGCCCGAGATTCCAGCAGCGTGTGTCCCTAGTTATATACGTTTTCTCCTACGAAGCACATTACTTTAGGAGGTTTAAAAATGAAACGTTAAAATTTCCACGTAAAGAGGGAAGAAAGATAAAATTAAATTTCATGCAAAGAGAAAAATTTGTTGATCAGATTACGATAAATGCCACATAATCAGGTGGCGACCCCTTCATGAAAGGCTGAGTGACCTCCCCCGCCAACGATGGCCACGATCACCATCTGCTCTGGTGGGGATGCCCCGTGATGGGGACAGCTCTGCCCCCCAGGAGGTCAGGGTCTGGAAGGAGGGGACCTCATACACAAGTTGTAATAACGGGTAGAGAAGTCTACGTGTTTGCAGAGAAATACGTTTACCCTAAGAGTCCATAGCGTAGGTCAGTTATGTACCAAGTTACGCATTCTGCCTTGCTTTTTATTTGTTTTGAAGACATGAGTTTATTTTAACCTCAGGAAGACTCTGTTACCACTAGAAGCCAGCAGAGAACAGGGCTGAGCCACTGGATCAGGGAATGTTTTGGGGCCGAGGTGGCCTGTGACTGACACGAGAGGGCCTGCGGGGAAAGGCTGGCCGAGCGGCGTGCGGCCCGCACAGGAGACAACTCTGAGGGGCAGAGGCCCCCGCCGGGCAGTGCCGGCTGGGACGTGGTCTGTGAAAACACACGCTTTTACCCAGGTTCCAACGACCCACTGGTGCCCACAGCACTTGAGCGTGTGCAGGCCAGGTAAGCCCTTCACCTGCTGGTGGATTCTGGCTTAGAACAACCTCCCAGTGTGTGTTCCTTTGGGCCCTAAACACACCTGCTGGGAGCTGAGGACATTAGCACCTCCGTGACTTTGAGGTTTGTAAGATTCCAGTCTGCGGTGCAAGTTACCGTCAGGAATTTGAACCTCGTGCCTTCTGAGCACCGGGTACACGTTGTGCTTGGTAAGGATCTACGGCTTTGCACCTGAGATTTCGAGCTTAACCGGGTGCTGGATGAGGACAGGTGAGGTAGGCATCGATGTGGAAAAGAGGTCACAGCCGGAATGCAGAGGACAAAGAAATGACAGCAGACTGCACTCAGGGAAGCTTTGATTCTCAGGTTTTAAGTGATGGGTTGGATTTTGATAGAAAGAGAACACAAATTAATTTGAAATAATTTTTAAACAATTAGAACTTGGTTGATTATAAGTTGTTAGTCACTCAGTAAGTATGCTCTTTATGCTGTTACCAAGGATGTCTGGTATTTTCACCACTCTGGGAAGCAAGTCCTGTCAACATTTCAAAGCATGTCTCATCCCAGATTAAAGACTTTATTTTACATTTTAAAAATAGCCCCCTTTTCAAATTACAAATGTAATGAATACTCATTATTGAGAATTTGGGAAAAATAATGTTTTAAGCCAAAATAAAATTGCCTGTTAATTCCACCATCTAGGGAAAAAACCACTATACTTTGTGGATTTTGTTTCAATCTTTTTTCTACGCGATAGAGCTGGGATAACACAGCATACTGGTGATTCTTGGTGGAGGGGTATGCATTAGAATCAATGAGTGAACTTTTAATAAATACAGAGACACAGGTAACTCTGACACACGTTGCTGGGGAAATCATTGTGATCTGAGCCTGCTTTTTTCTCTTAACTTTGTCGTAAGCGTTTTCCAGGGTCAACAGATACTTTCTAAAATCACGTTTATTTAAATGGCTGTATAGTTTTCTACCAAACAGGAAAAAACATAGTTAATTCCTCCCATCTCCTGTTTTTGAACATTTAGGACCCATTATTGTTTTTTTTCTTTTGTTGTTTCGTTTTTTTACTAAATTTATTTATTTATTTTTGGCTGCGTTGGGTCTTTGTTGCCGCACGCGGTCTTTCTCTAGTTGCGGCGAGTGGGGGCTACTCTTTGTCGCAGTGCACGGGCTTCTCATTGCGGTGGCTTCTCCTGTTGCAGAGCACGGGCTCTAGGCATGCAGGTTTCAATAGTTGTGGCATGCGGGCTCAGTAGTTGTGGCTCGTGGGCTCTAGAGTACAGGCTCAGTAGTTGTGGCGCACGGGCTTAGTTGCTCTGCAGCATGTGGGATCTTCCTGGACCAGGGCTTGAACCCATGTTCCCTGCATTGGCAGGCAGATTATCAACCACTGTGCCACCAGGGACGTCCCATGCATTATTGTTAATAATGCCGCACAAACATCCTTTTATCCAAAACTTTGCAAATTTCCAATTCTTCCTTGGATTCACAGAACTGGAATAAACGGGTTATAGCGTCTGAGATTGTTAAGTCTCTTGGTAAATTTACATTCCCTCTACCTGTGTTTGAGAGTATCAGATCTTCACCAAAAAAGACCCTTGTCAAAACATAATAAAAACCAGATAAGACAATATTTTCAATGACAAACAGATTTCTCATTGCTTTGATAGACTCTTCTTTGAAGTTTAGAGAAGTTGAATACTCTTTGATGTATTTGTGATACATTTTTAATGAATTGCCAATTAAGTCCCTGTCCCCATTTTTGTCATGGGGACGACCTTTTACCTATTGATTTTTAAAATAATCAAATATGTTAGAAATATTAATGCTTTTTCTTAATGTATAATACAAATGTTTTCTTCCAATTTTCATTTGCTTTTAATTTTGTTAATTGAGACTTTGACAGATAAAGATATTACATTTTTAGGTAAAAAAATCTGTCACAGTTTTGTTTATGGGTTCTTTCTTTGCTTTTGTGTGTTAAAAAGAAACAGCCTTTCTGGGAGTTCCCTGGCGGTCCAGTGGTTAGGACTCGGTGCTTCCACTGCTGTGGCCTGGGTTTAATCTCTGGTTGGGGAACTAGGGTCCTGCAAGCCGTGAGGGGCGGCCAAAACAAAAACAAAAACAGCCCTTCTCCAGCAAAAGATCACATAAATACCCAGTGACATTTTCTTTTTTTACATCTGACTTCTCATAGTTATTATATATAAATATATTATTACGTACTATGTAATTATTACATAATATAGTTATTATATGATATATAGTTACTATATTTATATAATCTCTTCACAGTTATTCATGAAATGATGTTCTTTCTGAGACGTTTTTGAGTAACTGATGTGCCCTGAGTAGTGAAAGTGAATGAAATTGGCCTTTGGAGCAGTGTGGTCCAGGACCTGCACCAACCTCACTAATGTTCATATGCCTGGTACAGGCAGGCTGAAAGTTCAGTGCACGCAAATATTTTGCAAATAAAATTTGTTAAAGGTTTCAGTTCTGAGCAAGGCCTTAGTGAGGTTAGGAGAGTGGGAAAAAATTGGAGTGGGGTGTATATTTTGAGCGTTAGATTCAAAGTAGTGTAGATTATTTCAGAGGGTCATTTTGGCTGTGGACTGGAAGGAACTCTTCAAGGTAAGAAGTAACTGTGATCAGTCTCTGCAGTTATAAACTGACATTCCGCAGAAGAGCAGAACCTGCTGGGGTATTGGCAGACACTCCTGCTGCTGGGACAGGTGCTGGTCGGACTGGGCGGCGGAAACTCCTGCTGGAGATGACCCTGAGCGCAGCTGCATGGTGACACAGGTGGGGTGCTATCTGAAAAGCTCACCCCGAGTTATCCTTTGTTATTAGGGAACGCAGGGCTTTTTCTTTCTCTCCTTCTTTTGAAAGCTTAAATTACTTGGCTTGTTTGTCCTTCTGGCGCCAACAAGTGGGCTTTGCTGGGGACACTGCATGAAGCCACGTCTGTTTACCAGGAACCGTGGTTACCTGTTGGGATCTGGGAAGTTAGCTGGTGTGTCTGATCTCATGGATACAGGACCCACTCAAAAATTAAATGTAGATGAATATTTTTAAACATTCACAGGTGAAACACTGAAAGCATCGATTAGAATAACTTTGAAAGCTCTCAAGCCAGTGGTCAGTGGAAGGTCCAGCTCGGAAGATGGATGTTCATGCTGGTGTCTTGGCCACGGGCCGGGCTCAGAAGGAAGGCAAACCCACGTTATCACACAAACACCTGATTTCATAAAATTCGGCCTGAAAATGGAAGGCAAGGAAAATGTATCGGGGAGAAAAGCCTATTTATCTTACAATAATTATGATGTCATAGAGAAATATCAAGAGAGTAATTTGGTAGAATTCCTAACTCAGGACCGATTTGAAAATACTCTCTCTTTTCATAAAGTTGGAGTAGTTAAGGAAGCTGATTTTCATTATCAGATTTTATGTAAACCTCTAGGCTTCTTACTGGATTTAACTCATTTTTCCATCAACTATTTTTAAAGGTAAGTTTAATTTTCAAAAACAGAAAGCTCTCCTTTCTGATCCAGCATTAACATTAGCAAATACATTCATCTCTGAAGTGTTCTCTTCCTTATGCTTTCAGAGGAAATGTACAATAGAGGTGTAAGTGAATTATTTCTTTAAAAGGGCAAAAACATTCCCTGGTGTGCAGAAGAAAAAAAAATAGGTGAAATCACTATTAGGTACGGTAGCTTTTATTTGACTTGAAATAGAACACGCTGGTGCCTCCTTTTGAATTTATAAAATGTGTCCAAAGATGAGCTTTTTTGAAAAAGGCGGCTCTGTTTTCCCCTTCAGGCAAAAATGGCTCCTGGCCGTGGAGAGAGAATCATACAGTGAATTAATTTATGTTTCATTTCTATCCCGATTTTGCTCTGGTTCCTGCACAGATGGGAACTGTGGCTTCCTGAAACCAGAACAGCCCACATCACTGAATCTTAGAGTTCAGAGCATCTGAAAGAACCTTCTTCCTCTCCCCTCCCCTCCCCTCCCTCTCCCTCCCCTCCCCTCACGCCTTCCTTCCTTCCTTTGTTCTTTCCGGTCAATACTTACTGAGCACCTATTACCTACCAGTCTCTGGGTTAATCTCTGAGGATCCCAGACACAGTTTTTACCTGCAAAGAATTTACCATTTGGTGGAGGAGAACCAGACGAATAACCAGAGAATAGAATTCAGTGTGACAGTCTAGGCTACACCCTGATTCGTTTCGGTTGAGAAAAACTATCTGTTCCAAACGACAGTCATCTCTCCCTTCATTTATTCATTCACGCGTGCTCGCTTGCACTCGTTCAGAGGCAATTTCTAGAGGGCGTAGGAGGACTTTTCACAAGGTGGCCACACCTATCTATGTAGCTCACCTCACATACTCTTCCTGAAACTTGTCATGGAATTGACCTTCCTTCCTGGGGAGGTAAGGGCCAATGTTTCCTCCCTCTGAGTCCCTGTGGGGTCTGGTTAGTGTCCCATCCAGTGATTTTGGTGGAGGTAAGGCTGTGTGACTTTGAGGCTAGGTCATCGAAAGCCGCAAGCTTCTGCCCAGCTCTGTCTCTCTGTTGGACCCCACCCTGGGAACCCAGCTGCCATGTTGTGAGGGAGCCCAGGCCACCTGAAGAGGCCACGTGTGGGTGGGTGGTCCAGCCACCAGGCCCCCAGCTGACACCAGCATCTGCTGACTGATGGGAGTGAGAGAGCCTCCAGCCAATTCCAACCCCAGCTGTCACGGAGCAGGGACAAGGCGTCTCACTGTGACCTGACCCAGAGAAGCAGGAGACAGCGTCATGATCATTGCTGTCTTTAAACCACCGCATTTTGGGGTAATCTGTCATGGGGCAACAGATCACGAATACCAAAGAGTTATAACAGTTTTTAAATAGTTCATCTTCAGAAAGCTTAGATTTTAGTTGTAGGTAGAAGATACACTTGTGAAATGGTTAATGAACAGGCGTATGACTAACTTAAATGAATAATTCAGAAAACACTTGCCTTTCGTGCTCAAAGGCGGGAGATGGAAGTCAGCCAGTCCTTGGGGAAGGATTTTGGAGCGTGATTTTGGAGTCCTGGGAATTCCCTGCAGACACAAGGAAATCTGATTAAAGCTTGAGTTACGGCATGACAGGGCTTTTAGGGAATTGCTGTCCTTTTAGCCACAGTGGGGGACAAAGGAGGGGAGCTAATATTTATGAATGATAGGTGCTTTACATATATTCACTCCTTTAATTTTCACAGCTGTCTGATGGGTAAGTATTTTGACCCCTAGTTTACTGATGAGAAAAACCGAAGTTGATAAAGTTTTGCTAATTTTCACCAGGTTACACAGCTAATAACAGAGCTGGTGTTATAATACAGGTCTGACTGACATAAACTCTTTTTTGAAGGTGTTGTGAGAAATGGAATTATCAGGTAATAGTGAGAGGGGTCAGGTTGTGGAGGGCGTTGGGAGCGAGATAACGAGTAGAATGTAATAGTCCAGGCCACTGGTTCTCAAAGTGTGGTCCGTGGGGCCCTGGGGAGCCCTAACGTCCTCTCAGGTCTGCAAGGTCAAAACTGTTTCATAATAGTACTCCATGTAAATATAAAGGTGAAAATAAAACTATATTCGTAGCAAGAATATAAATGTCATTTGCCTTTGTCCCCGTGTGGACAGGTGTCCTGACGCAGAACTCCTGGTGTCTCAGGACCACCCAGGACGGCTGCTCCCTGTGTGGGTGGTCGCTGGATTCTCCATACTAAGCACTTCGGTGAGAAAATTGCCAATTTCACTTAAGAACGTGAAGCAGCCAAAATGAACCTCATTACGTCTCAACCATCGAGATCTTACATATCTTTAAAATTTTCTACGCAATGAAATGGGACAGGCGTGCACAGCCTTCTCCAGAAGCCGACGCATCATGGGCGGGTGACTTGAGGGCTGTCTGAGCTGCCAGCTGAACTCTCCACTCTTCCGTGGAACATCTTCTTTTACTTGAAAGAACAAATGTCAGAATAACTTGGGTACTTGGCAGACATCTGCCAGAAAATGAATGAAGTGAGCCTTCATTCAAGGGAAATCATCGTGTTGGGAGGGCGAAATGACGTTGGATGACTTGTGCATCTAGAGCTGCTTCTGTGGCCCGTGCAGCAATTTTTTGTTTGTACGACCCTCTGGTATCGGGGGTGGGGAGCTGTGGAGCAGGGATCTGCCCCCAGGGAACCCGCCCGCCTACACTGGCGTTTGCCAGCTCTGGTCCATTGAGCCCGTGCAGTGCCGGGTCCACCTGCTCAGTGATTCAGTCCTTCACCCACTTATTCACCCACCAAGCATTTGACGGGGGCCTGGTTCATGAAGCTGCAGAGTTATTTTCTGGAACGCATCACACATCTCCTCTACACATGTGGCCAAAGAGCTTGGCCACCTACTTTGCATGGGCCCGTTGACGTGTGTGCAAGGAGGGAACACCGGAAGGGGGTTAAATCTCGCGATGTCTGATCCTCTCCGTTCTCTTAGTTTATATGTGTATATGTTTGGCTGCGTCGCACGGCATGCGGGATCTTAGGTCCCCGACAAGGGATTGAACCCGCACCCCCTGCACTGGGAGCACGGAGTCTCAATCCCTGGACCAGCAGGGGAGTCCCTGCCCATTCTCTTTGAACAGTGATGGCCGAGATCCCTGACCTTGAAACCCGAGTGCAGTGCTGGCGCCGAGCAGGCACAGGGCGCTCGGGTAGAGATTCAGAATCCATGCACGACCACCTGGCTTTCAGTGGCGCCTCCAAGTTTCATCCGTGGGCATAAAAGAAAGTGAGTCTCTTGAAATAGCGCAATTGCTGGTACCGCAGCTGTTCAGACGCAGAGACCCAGCCTCTCTCTTTTGAATACGCGCCTCCGCGAGCAGGTGGCTACTGGGACAGCTAACGTGGGCACTTTGCCTCTCAAGACGTAAAGAAGGGCGGACAGAGGGAGCAGGCCTGCAAGTGGAAGCACCGGTGACTCACCAGCCCCCCGGGGAAACGTGACGCGTACAAGCCACGGACAGCTGAAGCCCAGGCACCGTGCCCTGGCCGAGGAGGAGAAGGTGTGTATTTCAACCCTTGGATATATTTGTGTTTGTAAGACGATGCCTTACGCATCGTTGGGGAGGCTCGACTGAATCTTAGGGGACGGTTAGGCAGCAAGAAACTGCAACCTGGAAGAGAAGTAGAAACTCGGAACGTGACGATCCTTCCTTCCAGAAGCTGGTCCCCCCAACCTGTCTGTTTATCGACACCATAGGGACACGCCTGTCACTCTAGGCCCAGCTCAGATGCACCTTCTCCACAGCACCGTCTCCAGGCCATTTTAGCCTCAGAGGCAGCTTTTCTTCCTTCTGTAGTAACGTGATCTCTGCCACTCGTGTGGTATTAATCACTCACTGCCTTATACTAAGAGTCACTCTTTTTATTGCTCACATCTTTCTACTTTTGATGCACTTTGGGCTCTTTTCAGCCAAGCACCCGCCTCGTTATCTAGAAAGTTTGCTGCACTGCAGGGGCCTCTAATAGCTGGTCCAGGAGTTGGAGGAAAGGGAGGCTGTGCAATTGGGGGTGAGGACCCGTGGGCTTCGGAGTAGACAGGCCGGTCCCGGGGCCCGGCCTTGGCCTTGCTTTGGAGCACGGTCCTGAGCAGGCTTCTCGGCTGTCCTGAGCTGTTGCCCAGGCTGTAATGTGGGGACTCCAGCACACACCTGGCCTGCCATGTGGGGAGGTGACAGGCATGCAGTGCTCTGCACACGGCACGGTGGGCACTGCTGTGAAGAGTTGGGGCGGGAAGCCAGCAGAGGCCGGGGAAGTGGCCACACCAAAGCGTGGCGGGGCCAGGGGCCGGGAGCAGACAGGACGAATCGGGCGTCACCTGCGCGCTGGAAGCAGACGGCACAGAAAGGCCCCAGAACCAGACGAGCGAGTTGGTGAGCCGCGTGGCCGGTAATTGCGAGGCGTGTACATTCCTGAGCGCAGGAGAGGCTGGACGGAGGGCCGGGCACCTGGGGGATGAGTCTGGCTGTGGCTTTGGAGGGGGAGATCCTGGAGGGGCGGGAGGCGCTGGGGCTCGGGCTGTAAACTGCCTGGACCGGTGGGGGGCCGGGCGCAGCAGGGAGAGGAGTTCGAGGAGGAACGGGGCCGGGGTCCAGGCTGCCGGAGCCCCCGCTGCCGCTGGAGACCCATGTGGGGCTGTCGGCTTTCTGCAGCCACGGAGCTAGGCGGTGGCGATAGAGAGGGGACGGGGGTGTTTCCACAAGGGAGGATGGTGTGATTCTGTGCAGCTGAGCACAGCCCTGGGGGCCGGGTTGGTGCTGACGCCATGAGGACCTGTCTGTCTGCTGCGCATGGATGATGGGGCCGCATGGCAGGCTGTGAACATAACTCCTCCTTATCCAGTGCTCAGGAACAGAGGTGAAAGGCCACTGGGAAGCGAATATGGTCCTGAATATATTACAAGAACTGCTTCCTATTCAGAAGCAGCTGTCATTGGGCCAGGGAAGTGAATGATGCCGTTCTCAATAGAACTGGGGACAGTCACACCACTCCTACCTGTGGCCAAACTGATGTGCGTACGCGGCGCACCAGTTAAAGCACGTGCCAGCCCACCAGGCGGCGTGCGCTGTTTGAGCCGTGTATTTAGATGGACGGGCCGAGCAAGCCGGCGCTTCTTTGCTGGGCGCACAGCTGCTGACCTCGTTCACCTGCGTTTATTTAAGGTGGATACTTTTACATCTTGACCTGGAGCGGAATTTGGCTCATTTCCATTTACCTGGAAACGCCCTCCCCCGTATTTTTTTTTCTATTTCCCACCCATCAGCGTGGGTCCCTTTACCATTATCCATAGCAAGAGCACGATAATATATTAAAATGACATCCCGACACGTCCCTGGAGACAGCGATGTCCAGCAACGGCCCCTCCTCCTCTGCCAGGGTCCTCAGTAGCAGACCCGGTGGAACCCCGGAGCCTGTGGAACCGCTAGAGACCAGGGAGTGTGTGGGCACGGGCTGAAGGTGGTGGCCACTGCAGGAGGGCATCTGCACTCCCGGGCCCATAGTCCATGTGGTCTGCTGATGCGTGGGTGGGTGATGCTGTCCTGGAGGTCATGGTGACTGCAGGTCTGACGTTGACCCCGGAGCCCCAGTCTCAACGCCTGAAACCTCCTCTAAGCCTGATAACCCCCTGCTCCCCACTCGCCTTCAAAGAACAGTTATAGCAACTCTCCCACTTCTATCAAGAATCCTTCCCAGTTTAGAAAACCGTATTCTCTGGATTTCGCAAAGCAGACTTTCTCACTCCAGTGTAAACAAAACAATCTCATTCTCTATTTGTGGGCCAAGCTGAGAACTAAGTAATTGGGAACAGAAATATGTGTGGCTTAGATACCATGTGTCTAAATATTTAGGCAGTCAAAAGAGACAGCAAGAAATTCCAAATCTGTGTAATAATTGTCGTGTTCATCAATCCTATGGGAAGATTAGTCAGCAAATTACAGAGTTAACTGATAACGGCTTCACTATTTAGTCTCCCGCATACCTTCTGTTTGGATGCTGGGAAAATGTCCACGTGGAAGCAACAGAAGAAACAGAACATTTATTTAAAAAATACTTGAATTGGATTGTCAGACCCCCAGTTAGAAGAAAATTGACTGAAGTCAGGCCTTTAAAGGAGAGACCAAAGGAATGAATCAACAAGTTTGCCATCGACCCTAAAGCATGCGGATAGGAAGTGTCCGGAGGATGAAATATGACAGGAAGGCTCGTGTCCGGACAGAAGGACACCAAACGCCAAGTGAGTGCCACTGAGAACGAGCGTCTGGGAGAAAGGTCCAAGCGGCGTCCAGAGCGCTGGGCAGGCGCTGCACGGCAAGAGCAGTTGATGGCCGCTTAGGGCGAGGACGACCAGGCACTTGGTGTACGCTTTCTCATTTCATCCTCAAAACATTCAAAGAAGAAAACTGGATAAAGGTACTTGAGAATTTTAGTTGGTCCATTTCCTAAAACTGTTGATCTAGTGTGCTGGGGTGGCTAAAACAGCCCGAACTACGTGGTGAACGATGCAGACCCTTCCCTAGAACAGGACACGCAGTCTGGCCACGCACCCGGAGAGGCGTGATGGAGGCAAGGCCCATCACACGTTAACGCCCTGATGACCACAGAGCACGCGGTGCACGCAGGGCTCTGTTCTGGAATCTGGGGGTGGTGTGAGGACAGATGATTGTAGCCAACTCTGCTCTTCTAGTTGGATGAAAAAGCCATCTGCACATCCTCAAGGACAGCCCTTGACCATGATTTAACAATCATCTGGCTGGGACCAAGCTAGCATGCCCAGATATGGCCACGCAGGAACCTGTTCTCAAGAAGAAACTGCCGGGGAAAATACTGAAATATCTCCCCAGTGGTTGGTAAATAGCTTAACAGTATCTGTGATAGCGGTAATATTTCATAATGATATAAATTCTCATGTAAACTCATTATGGCCATGTAAACTTGTTACAGCCATTATGACTTCTAAAGATAAATGGGCTTCCTATTTCACTGTTTTCTGAGAAAATTTTTATTTTTTTATTTTTTATTTTTTTGCTGTACGCAGGCCTCTCACTGTTGTGGCCTCTCCTGTTTCGGAGCACAGGCTCCGGACGCGCAGGCTCAGCGGCCATGGCTCACGGGCCCAGCCGCTCCGCGGCATGTGGGATCTTCGCGGACCGGGGCACGAACCCGTGTCCCCTGCATCGGCAGGCGGACTCTCAACCACTGCGCCACCAGGGAAGCCCTCTGAGAAACTTTTGCTTTTACTGCAATGGTGCATTGAACTTCTTATGTAAGTAGTAACTGCAGATTTATAATAAAATATTATAAACACCGCTCTATTTAGGTGTGTTAATGCTCCCTTTAAATCTCATACGCATGCATCTTCTGAGTCTTCAGAACAAAGAAGAAATGATGTTAATGAGATCTGCTGCCTGGACTATCTTCTGATACCATGTAAGCACCAGGCTAGCTTGGAGCAGGGTTTGATATTATGCAAGAATGCACTAGAAAAGCTCTATTCCTGGAATTAAAAACAGGCTGATTATTTCAACAAAACTTGAGTGGCCTATTGATACTGATATAAATACCAATGCAGATGGTGCCAACGTCTATTAGACGTGAAAATGCTAATCACCTACGTATTTTAGCACAAGGATAAACTTGTTCCGCTAAAGGCATAGTTTATGTAAAGAATATTTGTGATAGTTAATGTGGAAAACTTTTAAAGAATATCATAATTCAGTTTCATGTAATAAATATTTAAAATAATAAAAGCATAACATTTTTATTAAAGGGTATCAATAAATCAAATAAAAAACACTGAGAAAGTACTATCATAATCTTTCACACCACCTACTCTGTGGCTAAAATGAATCAGGCATTTCAGACATGAAATATTTACTAGAACGTCAAAAAACATAACATTGATGTAAGTGGGTCATTGTAACCTAGATTTTCGACACTGCTAACTGAAAATGGGCATCTATTGAAATGTGAAAACAACTTTTAGAGAAACTTACAAACCAAGCCGGCAAAATTTCCATCACTGTTGGTCATGCTTCATCTCTTTCACTTAAGAATGTTGTAAACATTTATTTGAAGTGCAAAATCAGAGCTTTGAAGATAGTTTCATGGTTTGGTTGATTTTGTGGTTCTGGAAGGGGTGGACATAGCTACACATCAGTCATTATTATTAGTGCTTGAAAAAATGATTTTGGTGGAAAGTCTTCCTATAGAGAACATATTGGGTACGTATAACCAGCCATGTATTACAATTACATTGTAATGTAGTTTGATTGTAATTAATTGGAGAGAGAAAGTGTGTCACTCTGGCTAAATTTTCATTTAGCCAAAATTTCCAAATGTTTTAATTTAGATCGTCTAAAATGACCACATTCAATTATATCTGGATGATATAATAAAATATGTAAATTGATCACCTTATAGCTTTTCTCAAAAAGCTTCATATTTGTTTCCTATACGAAGGAAACAGCTGAGAGAATTATAAATACTATATCTGAAGAGCTAGGAATAGAAATGAAGGAAATTAGAAGGATATTTGAATCTGAATGGGTACCCTGTACAGCTAGAGGTATTACAGCATTTAAGAAGAGTATCAAGGTAAGTTCAGCCTCTCTAATAAAATTAGTGAACTGGGAGAGGATAAACATTTAAATATTGGCTTTAAGGCACACTACTCTCCAACAAAGGTGTCAATATTTTCTTTAGCATTAAGAAAGACATTTCAGTTATTAAGGCAAGGATGAAGAAAGCTTTCAGACATATATTCCTGAAGGTGGGAACTTCCCTGAGAATTCTATTTAAAATTTCAAAGCAGTCCCCACTGTCCCCAGAACTCCTGAACCCTCTTCCCTGCTCTATTTTTCCCCCATAGCTCGTATCATCTTTAAACAGGTATCATTTTTTTTTGCTATGTTTATTATTTATTTTCTTTCCCCTACTCTGTAAGCCCCTTCAGGGCAGAGATTTTTGTTAATTTTATTGTCGATTTTGATCACTGATGTATCCCATGTGCCTAAAATGTCACTTGCCCCTGGTGGGTGCTCCACAAATATTTCTTCAGTGAA
Source organism: Aethalodelphis obliquidens (assembly GCF_003676395.1). NCBI lineage: Eukaryota > Metazoa > Chordata > Mammalia > Artiodactyla > Delphinidae > Aethalodelphis > Aethalodelphis obliquidens. The sequence continues at coordinate 1,869,610 of NW_020837947.1, forward strand.
CGAACACAGAAAACAAATAAATGAAACTATGAAGGAAAAGTAGAAGATTATATTCAAGGGAAGAAATAAGATATGAAATTTGAAATGAAAGCATACAGTAGCTGTTCCAAGAGGAAAAGCTACCAGCTTGCCTCATAAATTAAGTGAAAATGCACTTGTGGTTTAATGAAAAAAGGGAAAAAATAAAATGAAATGTTAAGGTTTTTAAATTTTGGAATTCTGAAACTAGGTCAGATGACATGTGTGAAGTCCCGTGGAGAAAGAAAATTCAGCCAGCTAGTGAATATGAAAATCCAAGAACCAGTTTTCAAGATTTAGTTTCATAGCAGAGATACTGAACACGCGAAAATGTCAGACAGTGTTCTTAGAGCTGGAATATTTACACAGAATGGATGTTAGTGTTGCAAACGCTCACACAGGCTTCTGTCCTATGAACCATGTCAAAGATGTTAAAAGAACTAAAGTCGCCTAACGACAGTGTAATTAAAAGGGAAGCCAGAAGGATTTGGGGGTTCCCATGTCAATTGCGGCTCAGTCAGAGGCATCTTACAGGGACAGCTCTGTCAAATAAAAGTCACACCCAAGTTTTTAGACGTCTGTTTTCTTCTTTTTTAAAAAAATACATTTATTTATTTATTTTTGGCTGTGTTGGGTCTTCATTGCTGCGCACGGGCTTTCTCTATTTGCGGCGCACGGGGGCTACTCTTCGCTGCAATGCGCGGGCTTCTCATTGCGGTGGCTTCTCTTTGTTGCGGAGCATGGGCTCTAGGCACACATGCTTTGGTAGTTGTAGCACACGGGCTTAGTAGTTGTGGCTCGTGGGCTCTAGAGCGCAAGCTCAGTAGTTGTGGCACACAGGCTCAGTAGTTGCGGCACGTGGGCTCGGTAGTCGTGGCTCGCGGGCTCTAGAGCGCAGCCTCAGTAGTTGTGGCGCACGGGCTTTGCTGCGCTGCGGCATGTGGGATCTTCCTGGACCAGGGCTTGAACCCCTGTCCCCTGCACTGGCAGGCAGATTCTTAACCACTGCGCCACCAGGGAAGTCCTAGGTGTCTGTTGATGATTTGGAAATTATTAGGTTGGATAAACAATTTGTGCTACAATTCCTACATCTTGGTAAATGGTTTCATATATAAAAGTGTTGACGTGATAATTATGTAGTTTAGAGAATGAAGGGGAAGATATTGTACCATTTTAAAGCATATATTGGTTTATATATTAAATTGGTTTACCGTTCAGTTAACTGTTTTGATGCTCCCCCACTGCAGAGTGTCTAAATGGACGGGACCAGGAGGAATGGTTTATAACAATTGATGGGCAGGCCTTCATCCTTTCTGAAGATGCTCCATGCTCAGGGACCCCCTGCGTGCCTGTGAGGGGCCGGATGAATGACAGAGCCCACGGAGGGTACCAGAACAATGAGGAGGCTGAAGTCGTTGCTCTGGGATGTTCAGGCTTGAGGTGAGGGTGGTATCTGCGGTGGTCAGGATTTGAGCACCCGGAGAGGAGAGCAGGGGCTGGTCCTGTGAATGGGGTCGGGGGCAGGGAAGCTGGGGCTGCTGGAGCATTGGCCCAGAGGGCGTGCAGACGGCACTCTCGGGACCGGGGCCCCGGCTTGAAGGAGTGCTGTGTACCACGAGGCTGGGTGGGCAGAGAAGAACGAAGACCACGCTCGGGGGCTTGGATCTGGTCTCGTAGGCAGAGAGACTGGGGGAGGAGGGGCGATGTGTAAAAGAGGTGCTGGGAACGTGGGGTCTGGGTGGAGAGGCTCTGCGGAAATGAGGAAAGGGGCAGGGGCGCTCGTGCCGAAGAGAACAGGTCTTCAGAAGCTGCGGGAAGAGAGGTTGGGTGGACGAGGGACCACGGCCTTCCTGGCTGTCCCACCACGGAAGCTCCATTCTCACCTCCGTGATGGGCATCCTGCACACCTCGGTCCCGACCCCGGGGGACAATCCCTGTCTTCTGAGAGAGTCGTATTCTCGGGTAACAGGATGCAAAGCCACAGTTCTGGGCGTCGGCGCCCTCTTCCTCTCTAGGGACAACATTTGGACGATTCCACCTCCCACTGGGAAGCGCTGTCCTGGCGGGACCATCGGGGGCTTTGCTGGAGTCGGATGGAGGGCGAGGAAGGGCGGCTGAACGTCAAGTGTGGGCGGGACAGTCGGGGTGTCCTTCCTGGGAGGGCATCGCGTCCTTCCTCTCCAGCGGGGTCGTCGTTGGAGCCTGGCCCGTCTGTGGACTTCGGTTAGAAGACCTGCTTCTGGGGTCCTGGCGGCTCGCCTCTTCCTGTGCGTGGCTCGGCTCCCCGTGAGCCTGGGGACAGGTGACACGAGCCCGTGGGTGGTTATCAGGCGCAAACGCGGGGACTCACTGTTTTAGGGCAAAATGTTTCACTGCAATGGAGGAAACGTGTCTCATGCATATGTAGGAATGATGCTGTGCGGGGGAGCCACGCCAGACACAATTCTGATGCTACAACCCACGTGTTAAAATGAGCCTAATTCTGCATTTCTCGAGTCTACATTTGGTCATTCATTCTGTTTCTTCAGCTGAAACTTGGTCCCTGTATAAAACTAAGTAGAACCTTGATGTACGATTCTGATGATCACAGAGAGGGATTGAGTACTGAGAGATGTTACCTCCTGAAAACGAAGGCGATTTTACAGAAAATGAGAGCAGCGCCATCTCCCCGAGGAGCCTTTCAATACATCCAAGTGCTGATTATAGAGTCATAACCTGAGGAAGAAGAGAGAGGAATCTGGAAAACTCCCATGTGTGTTGTTAGACGATTCTGACAAACTAGAGAGGAAATAACTGGCCACGAAGGTGCTGGGGTCAAGGACGAAGCCGCCAAGATGAAGCCAGCGTCTCTCACGCCTGCATCACCCCCGGGCCTGTGGGGACGCTTCCCCAGGCCTGTTCCCTCGAACGCTCCGCGCAACCCCACACGGTTAGTTGAATACTGGAGAGCCTTTCACAACACCGTCAGGGACCACTTTGGAGAAAAGTCCAGGGAACTCTGGGCGGCTGACGTGTGCTGGCCGGGCCCCCTGTGGTCCTTTCTGCGTGAATGATGCCACCCCCGCCCCTTGACGGGACCAAGGACGTGCGCCCAGGTGGGGTCTGCTCAGGAGGGAGACCACAGGCCCCAGGGTGACTTGCTGTGAAGGTCAGGTGGCTGGTGACTAAGCAACCCCGTCAGACCTGTTCTGGGAAGTCGCGCCTTCCCTCCAGGCCGGCCCCTGTGTGTCGGCCTCTTCACGGGGCCGGCCGAGCACAGCCCCGTCTCAGAAGAGAGACCCCACCGGCGGGAGGGCCCTGAGCCATCTCTAGCTCCCTGCTACCCTGGCGATAACTGCCAGGATCTGGGAGCGCCTGGGGATGGCGCGGCCTGCAGGCTGACGAGCCGACGGAGGCAAGGTCCTCAGACGCGCCCGCGGGGAGCACGCTGGTCACTCAGCCGGCGGCTACCACTGAAGAAAATAAACAAGACGGCTGCTGGACCCACGGGCGCTGTGTGCGTAAACACCACGCTGCCGTGGGGAAGGCGGTGTCCTCCCCAGCGCACAGTCTTGACCTGAGCTCCCGGGCGGTGAAGCAGCTGACTTCGAAGAACGTGAACCCAGCAAAGCTGGAAGTACCAACCTGCCCGCCTCCAATGGGCCTGGTGGGAACCTCGTCAACTCCGCCGGCCCGGGTGGGAAAGCAAGGGTGTGTTCACGGGGGTCTACACGTGTGCCACAGGTGCCAGTGACGCTCAGGCCACAGCCGGGTCACTGGGGAAAGTCTGCTTAAGATGAGTTACAATCTGATGTTGTGGACATCAGATTGATGGACCCAGGTCACCAAAAATGGTAGTTAAATCAGTGAGTTGGAGATCAAATCCGTCCACTGCAGAGCAGGCGGTTCCTGGGCCTCCCTGGGCAGGTGGGGATGGGGGGTTGGAGTGGGGAGCGGGGGATGAACACGTGGTTCATGACCGAATGGCAGAGTCGGATTTGAGGAGGACGTCCCGGTGGCTTCGCGGGGTGCCCGTCCAGGTGCTTGCCCCCCACCGAGGGACGTGTCCCGTTTCTCACCGGCGTGCGTCGGGTGGGGACCCAGAAGCATGTTCCCTGTGTCCTCACAACCCTCGGGCCCTCGGTCTCTGGCTGGAGGAACACAGGAGGAGGACGGGACTCCCCTCCAGCCCCCCTCCGCCGCCAGAAGCGCAGAAACCTGGCCGAGGTCGGGCAATCAGGAAGCCCCCGCCCACCTGAGCGCCATTTCCCTCCTGGAATCCGCGCTTACCCTGAAGAGCCCCGTCCAACCCCAGTGAAAATTCCCATAGAAAAGTTCCATTCAACTTGACTGGGTTTTCATGCACAAACTATGCCTCTTAATTGAGGCCAAGGTGTACTTTTCAGTCTTGTTTTCTGTCCCGGCTGCTACCGCGTGATTTGGAGCCTGGAGGACGAGATTTTCCTCCCAGAGACTGATTTTATGATTAAGTCAAATGTCACGGGCCGGTGAATTGCTTTGAAGATGGCTACGTTTGAGGTAACTAACATAGAATTAGAAATCCACTGGGATGGAGCATAAATCCAACTGGGAGTTCTGCCAGGATTCAAAGCACATCATCTTAGAAATCTATTTTGGCAGCAGTACGCTCCGCTCTGCTCCCTGCCTGCAGCTGAGTAACAAAAAATGCAAGAACCTCAGCAGGCAGATTCTTTCCATGTCAGGCTGCTGATCCGCGTGGCACAGGAGCGGTCTCACCCTGTGCTTCCCCTCCACGTGGAGAGGGAGGTCAGCTGCTTCCTCTCCATCCTTCAGGTTGAGTTCAGATGCCGCCTCTTCCAGGAAGGCTGTCCTTCCCAGACCTGCGGACGCCCTGGCGTCCATCACAAGCCTTACAGTCCACGTGCAGTTGGAGCTGCTCCACAGCCTTGCCAGGTAGGCACAATTTTCCTAATATTCTCTCTTTTTTTGGCCACGCCACGAGGCTTGTGGATCTTAGTTCCCCGACCAGGGATTGAACCCATGCCCCCTGCCGTGGAAGCGCGGACTCCTAACCACTGGACTGCCAGGGAAGTCCCATATCCTATTATTTCCATTTTATGCCCGAGGCACTAAAGTAATGGGGAAGGTAACTCTAGCAAGGCTGCACGACTCGGAAGTGCAAAGTTGGCTCGCCGACCTGCTCTGTGTGCCTCCTGAGTGCAGGCTTATTTTTTTTTTTAATTTTATTGAAGTCTAGTTGATTTACATGTTGTGTTTAATTTCTGCTGTACAGCAAAGTGACCCAGCTACACATATCTGTATTCTTTTCCATTATGGTTTATCACTGGATATTGAATAGAGCTCCCTGTGCTCTGTAGTAGGACCTTGTTGCTTATCCATCCTATATGTAATAGTTTGCATCTGCTAATCCCAAACTCCCAATCCCTCCCTCCCTCACCCCTCCCCCTTGGCAACCACAAGTCTCTTCTCTGTCTGTGAGTCTGTTTTTGTTTCTTAGATATGTTTATTTGGGTAGTATTTTAGATTCCACATACAAGTGATATCACATGGTATTTGGCTTTCTCTTTCTGACTTACTTCGCTTAGTATGATAATCTCTAGGTCCCTCCATGTTGCTGCAAATGGCGTAATTTCATTCTTTTTATGGCTGAGTAATACTCCACTGCATGTATGTACCACATCTTCTTTATCCACTCATCTGTTGGTGGGCATTTAGGTTGTTTCCATGTCTTGGCTATTGTAAATAGTGCTGAGTGCAGGCTTATTTTATACTAGTGGGTTTCAACGTTTTTTCAAGGCATGGAACTCTCTCTTCAGATAAGGTTGGAATGGAAATCCAATGTATCAATCCAGGAGCAGAGGAGCTCTGGTGAGCTGGGGGTGGGTGGAGCTCCGGAAGCAAGCCCTCCCTCTCTTCCGTTGCAGTTCCTTGTGGAAACCCCAGGGTTTGAACCCCTTTCGACAGCACCGAGCTGAAGGTCCTGGGGTGGCAGGGGAGGTGTGGCTCGGGGCTCAGCAGCTCATGGCTGAAACCGGCCCAATGAGGTTGACGCAGCTCTACCCGCTTGAAAGCTGGGTTCTAGTCACATTCTTGACTGCTCTGAGGCGAGTGTCGTGGACCACTCCCGACTGGCCAGGGGGGTGGTCTGCATCCTTTATTCAGTCTTAATGTCCCTCACTCTCAAGAAGTAGGGGGAATCATCTTGCTGTTGTCATCCACAGTTGTGCACATAAAACTGAATATTTAAGACCTTAAGAACAGAATCTGAGTTTTATAAAACGACTTGATTTATTAAAGTGCTGGGGTGTGAGAGTGCCATAAACCTTTCCGCTCTGTGCCTCAGGCTCTGTACTAGGCACGAGCGGAGTCCGTCTCAGAGGGCTGCTCTGAGCACAAAATGAGCGGCTGCAGCTAAAGGCTTTAGAACAGAGTCCGGTGCCCAGTGGGCACTTTTATTAGGGAGGCTGCAACGACCCACAGAGTCCAACACCCCCAAGGTGTCAGTTTCTGCTCCTTCTACACGTCCACTGGGCGTCAGCCGTGAGTCCTCTGGGTTTGCATTGTCCTCGTTCTGGGCCCAGGATGCCAGAACCGGCGGCCAGAGGAAAGGGATTTGAGTGCTGGAGGGTCTCATGGTACCAGTGAGCAGCGTTAGCTGCCGTCTCTGCGCTGAATCAACGTGAGCTGTTGTTCAGAAAAGCATAGCTAAGCAAGCGTTCACCGAACGGGAGAATGAGGGTCTGGAGATACGTAATATATAATATGGATGTGATAAAGAGTGACCTTGGTTTTTTGGGGTATTTTTTGGTTCTTTTTTTTGCAGTATGCGGGCCTCTCACTGTTGTGGCCTCTCCCATTGCGGAGCACAGGCTCCGGACGCGCAGGCTCAGAGGCCATGGCTCACGGGCCCAGTCGCTCCGCGGCATGTGGGATCTTCCCGGACCGGGGCACGAACCCGTGTCCCCTGCATCGGCAGGCGGACTCTCAACCACTGTGCCACCAGAGAAGCCCATAGCGACCTTGTTTTAAAATCAGAAGGAAAAGCAAGATTACTTTTCATTTCTTTCATTCTAATTTTTGTCCTTCAACTTTGTCCCATAGGTAGCAACATTACAGAAGCTTAAGGTTGATCAAGGCCAGTACAAAGAAACGAAAGGTGAGCGTAGCTTTACAGAACTCAATTTTAAGATTGTGTTTATTGGCTGTATTGAAAGCCCCCAACGACTGTGCATATTATCTGTTGATCAAAGCTGGTTCCTCTCTTTTGCACCAGATGGAAACACAAAGACTCCATTATGAGCTGGCACTCACGCTGTCTCCTGGCAGTCGCTTGTGTGCTGACATTTGAATTTACGCTGGTGGTAACAAGATTGAGAAATAGCTCATAGTTCATCGTTATATTTACAACAGAGCTTGTCCCGAGAATGGGAGTTTCACTTGTCATAGAATACGATGCGAAGATTGTGGAAAATTAGATGTGTTTTGTTATAATTTCACCAATCAATGCAGTCGACCCCTTAGGTCACTCTGGTCCTGGTAATTGATGACAAGATGTGTAAATAGTTTCCTTCCATAAATGAAGTTTATGCTTCGGCAAAAATGCAGTGTCGTCCAGAACTAACGTGAAGCTTGGGGGCTGAGAAGAAAGGCTTTCCTGGGGGAGTGTAAGGATGGTGTGAAGTGCAGAGATAACAGGTAGAATGAGGGTGAGGATGGACCTAGAGGGGGGTCAATAGGGAAGACACCTGGGAGCTTTCCTCCTGGGCCGCAGAAGAATGCTCACCAGACCTCAGCCTCTGTTTCGTGTTTTCTCCATGTGTGTAGACCAATACGTGTGATAATACAGACAATAGGCATGTCATCTCCTTTTCCTCCCTTTGTCATCTTGTTTGGACCCCTGCCTAACCAGTATCCTATAAGACTTGTTAGTGATAGATACATGTATAGGTGGTTGGATGGACAGAGAGACGGACAGACGGATGGATGAATGGATGGCTGGATGGGTGGATGGATGGACAGGCAGACAGATGGAAAGATGGATTAACGGATGGATAAATGGACAGGGGGGTGGATGGTTGAATGGAGGGATGGATGGTGGGAAGGAGGGATATACAGATGGATGGATGGATGGATGGCTGTGTGGACCGGTGGACAGCTGACTGGATGGTGGGCAGATGGACGGTCGGGTGGATGGACGGACGGCTGGACACGGTAGACAGCCGCAACCTAGTGTTGGCTTAAGGGAGGCAGTGCAGCCTGGAGGTTAAGAGCAAGCCCTGTGCGACCACACTGCCTGTGTCATTCCCAGGGACCAATACACTCACCACGGCCTTGGGGGGCTTTGTAACTGCCCAGTCTCCTCAACTGTGGAATGTGAATAAAAACAGGGCTGTGGTGAGGATTACGTGAGGTAATACACGAAAGCATGTGGAACGGCCTGCTGTCCCTTTACGATGATTAACTTAAGTGGCGGAGCCTCCCAGCCCCTCGACTTCTTTGCGTTAGCTGGGCTGGAGAAAAATTGTGCAAACTCCACTCAGGGAACAGATCAGTGACTCTGGACAGAGGGGTTGGGAAACCAGGGACGGAGCCCAAGCTTCTCCTAGTTTCAAAACATTCCTCACCTTTGATCTTGGCACTTGAAGGCTGTCGGGAAGCCCGCGGAGCCTGTGGTCTCTGGCGGAGGGTGAAGGGGCTTCAGGAAACCCTCCAGCTGCTGTTCCCACCTGGGCGACTGGCTCCCACCCTGCGTCCTGAGGCTCCGCGTCGGCACATGACAGGCTCTGCTCACCGGCTGTCGCTTCGCCCTCCATCCATCCATTCACCCTCTCACGGATCCTTGCTCAGCACCTACTGTGTACAAGGTGCAGTTCCAGGCTCCGTCACCTCCACCCTCACCCCCCCGTCAGGTCTTTTCCATAAAACCACCTCCTCCCCGCTCCGCTCTGTGTGGTCGTGACGCTCGCCAGGCATTCAGGTTGGGTTTGGCAGGCATGAGTCGGGGACCCTCTCCCCCCAGAACCATGGGGGCAGCAACCGGTAGGTGACCACCGGGGGCTCAGTCCCCTTCCTTCTCTCTCCTCCTTGACTCCAAGCTCAATTTCTTCCCTTCATGCGAGCCCTTCACTGCAGAGCTGGGAGAACCTTCCCCAGGGCTGTAGGGAGTGAGATGGGCCATTACAGCACCAGGAGAGAAACTTGGACGTCCTACTGACACCTCAAGTCAGAGGACGGTTACCTTTGGGAGTGTGGTTCTCCGGTTATTTCTCTCTCTCTGTGTGTGTGTGTGTGTGTGTGTGTGTGTGTGTAGGGGGTTGTGTAGGACTGTGCTGAGGGATAGAATAGTGAATAGAACAGGGTTGTTTGGACCACTCAGGGTCTCCAGGATGAGGATGACCCTGTCGGGATCTGAAGCAGAGGGGCAGCTGAATGTGGAGAGGGACCCAGGGGGGCAGCAGTGAAATATTCCTGCCGGCTTGGAAATAGGAAAAGTAAATTGCACATTAAAATGAAAATAATCTATAAAATCACAATGAATGAATCAGAGCAGAGCCATAAATATAATGAATGGGGATGCGGTTTCTCCACCGACTGCAGGCCCAACTGCCCCACGTCCTGCTCCTTTGCCACCTGTGCCCAGAACAGCCTCTGTCACACACTCCACTGTCACCCCAGGGCCTCAGAGGCCCAGCCGTCTCTTGGCTGTATCACTGCGTCCCGCATGCCAGGGGCTTCTTGTAATGGGGCCGGGCTGGGTAGGTGGGGACTCCTTGTAATGGGGCCGTTAAATGTCTCCAGAGAGCTTTTCAAAACGCACAAGCCTGCATTGCAAGTGTCTCTATTTTGAACAAATCAGCCAGCTGACCCGCGGGAGCCCTGCCTCTACTTTCATCTGGGAACTGCTGTGGATCATGCTTCTGGGATCGGATGGGCGGCCACGCTGCACTGAAGGCCAGACCCTTCCCAGAGCACCAGGCCCACCCCGCGGCTGCCCTGGGCTGGGAGCAGCAATTCCACCCTCTTGGCCGGCATCGGCCTGATCTCCCTCTTTCCTGGTCTTTCCAACTCGCGCAGGAATGTGCTGTTATTTCTCTCGTCTCAGGAAAAAAGCCCCAAATTCCTCTTGGCCCCAGTTCCCTGCATCTCCCGTCGGCAAACTTCTTAACGCACTGTCTCCGTCTGACGTTTATCTCCGTCTGACGTCAGAAATCCCCTCGTGCTGTCCTGCAGACCTGGTCCGCCCCACTGCTCTGTCACGGTCTTCTCCACGTTGCTTGACCCAAGGCGTAATCCCCGTCTTTTGAACTTGAATCCCGTCAGCGTCTGCCCGCCAGATCTCCCCTCCTCCGGGGCCTCCGGGCTCCTTCCCACCTCATCAGGTTCCTCCTCGGCCTCCCCTTCTGGCTGGTCCCCGACATCTGACCCTGGTGCGCTTGGCCCCGCTCTCCATCCTCGTCTCTCTCTGCGCGGGGGGCAGCGGGGTGTCTCCTCTCCCCGATTTGAGCGTCATCTCTGTGCCGCTGGCCCTCAAGCCAAGCTCCAGGGCAGCCCCTTCTTCGAACTGCAGACTCACCTGGGCGGCTGGGTCCTGGGTCCCTCCGCTTAGATGCCTGGTGGGCGTCTCAGGACGCATGTCCTGTCCCTCCCCAGCCTGCCCCCCGCGCCCTGCCCGCCTCGGCTGGGGTGAGCCCGTGTTCCTGTTGCACAGGCCACCCTGGGCGCTAGCCCGCAACCTGACCTCCCATCCCTCACGCCCAAGCGTCAGCAAGCGAGTTCGCTCCAGCTTCAAAGTACACCCAGAACCGAGCCACTTGCGGGCTCTTGTACGGGTGATTGTATTTAATCTGAAAAATACTTTAGGCCTGTTCCTAATTTTTCAGCTGAAGAAAGAGGCCAAGGAGGCCCATGGTGGCCCACATCCCAAGGGTGGTGGGCGGAGGCCGTCTGTGTCTGCACTGTTCCCGCTCTGTCTGCATCCTCACCTGGCTCAGATGGGGACAGGAGAGGAGTTCCTCAGGGTGAAGAGTCCCGAGCTGGGGCTCTGTGTGGGCGTGTGAGAGTCAGGGTGGGGAAGCTGCGAGGCCTCCCACCTGCAGTCCCTCTGTGTCCCCTCCCCCCGCAGGCCACGGGGGCTCCGGAGGGTGGGCAGCAGCTTGGACCCCAGCGGCCCCAGTCACCCAGGTGAAGGGTGACTTTTCCTGGGAGGACTTTGTGCGTCCCTTTCAGGCTGGGACGATTATTCCAAAGGGCGTCGCAGGGGGAGTGAGACAGAGGCTGCAGTTCTGGCCGGGGATCCTCGGGGCTCCTGCCTGGCGTTTGCTCGCTTGGGGGGCACGTCAGTAAGTGTTTGCTGGGAGAGGTGTTTCTGGGCCGTCGTTGCTCTGCCCTCTTGGGTGTCGCCTGGATTTGGGCCAACGGGCCTCGGTTCCCAGGTGCGGGTGGTGGGCACGGAACCAGCCAGGCCAGTGGCTGCTCAGGGAGCAAGCTGGGCCCCCGGCTCATCACGGCTCCACGGACCCCCGACGACCACTGCACACGGTGTCGGTCTGAGCACAGCGACCATGAGATGTGCGGCTCGCCCTGGACCCGCTCGACCCCAGGTCCGCAGCCTACTGCCCTGCGACTCTGTGTCAACTTGGATTTCATTAGAAATATTCGTGTGTTTCCAACTCTCACAACGACTCCTGCCCTCAGCGGCGGCCTCTGTCTCCTCCTTCCCTCTGCCGGGGGCCAGGTCTGAGGAGGTCTGAGGAGGCCTGAGGCCTGAACCTCGGGCTGTGCTACAGCTGGGGGGTGACCACGCAGGCCTGGGGTTCCGGTTCCGCAGATGGACAAATGAGCCTCCCAGGGCCTGGTCCAGAGTCACTGGTAGCCACTTACTTCCTGGAGGCCTGGATGACAGAAGGACTCCAGCCTAAGAGGAAAGGGGCCCAGGCTGTGACGGGAGAGGCGTCCTTGCAACCTCTGGGCCCTTGGCCGGTGCTTTTTCCCTGACCGCCTGACCTCGGGTACCGAACACCAGCAAGGCCTCTGCATCGCTCTAAGCTGGGGGGATGGCAGACACGTAGCAGACGGTCGCTGTGCTCTCGGGAGGGGCTTCCCGGACTCACATGCTTCACTTGTATTGGAGAGACTGTGACTGAGCGCTAGAGCTCGGCACGTGGAACTGCTGACTTCCTAAAACCAACGTTGGATGTTTAGGCGGACATCGAATAAAGAACTGATAAGAACGCGCCGTTCGCTGTGCTCAGCAAGAGCGGGAAAGGGCTCTGCAGCCCGGACGATACGCAGAGGCGAGAAGGAGTGAGGACGGTCTCTGTGCCCTGCGGGGAAAGGCCTCCGGGCGCGGCGCGGATGCCAGGTGAAAAGCGGACAACAGACTGCGTATGGGGGCGGGGTGGATAAGAAGATATATTAGCATTACTTTTATTTACTTAAAGAAGCACAGAAGATAGGCTCAAACCTAGCACAGACGGTGAGTTATACAGGGAGGCGAGGGGCTTGGATAGATACATCCTTAAATGTCGTTTGGATATTCGGACAGTGTGGAGTGCAATCCAGTAAACACGGTTACGGATTAAGTCCCAGCTCACGGCCTGGGCCACGCTTCCCTCGCTCTTCTCTGCCTGTGGCGGCCCTCGAGGCCCGACTTAAATGCTGGCTCACCCCCCAAGCCTCCAGTCAGCGTTCATGACTCCCTCCCAGCAGCCCCACAATGCGCTGCCTGTACGTTTATTTAAGCATTTATCTCACCCCGCCCCGCGTAAGAGTTAGTGATTAACCTGCCTGTCTCCTCCAAATGATAGAGTTCTTGAGGGAAAGAATCGTGTGTTACTCATCACAGCACTTTGCACGGAGTGGCTGACAGAACACATATTTGCTGGTGAATGAGTAATTTAGGGGAGCTCCAGGAGGGCTCACACCTACCTTGTGTGGTTCTAAAGCTGTGTCAGTGACTCGGATTCTCTCTTGGATGAACTGGGATGCTGGCATCTCTCAGTGCCCGTCTCTGGCTTGACTGTGGAATGCCATGGACACGCGGCTCTCCCCAGGCCATGCTCCGTCTGACCTGAGGCAGTGGGCTGGCAGGCTCCCTTTGATCCACTGAGCCCTGTCCCGGGGAATGGCCGTCCTGTGTCCAATATGAGGGCAAAGGACTTTCCTCTCTACACAGATGTGTCTACACATGCCAAACAATTTGAGAATTTCATCAATTAAAAAATGTAACTTCAGGTAATGGAAATAGCAATAATAATAGTTAATGACACATTTGAGTCGATCAATACTTGATTAACTTTTTTTTAACCTTTTTTTTGCTGTACGCAGGCTTCTCACTGTTGTGGCCTCTCCCGTTGTGGAGCACAGGATCTGGACGCGCAGGCTCAGCGGCCATGGCTCACGGGCCCAGCCGCTCCGCGGGACGTGGGATCTTCCCGGACCGGGGCACAAACCCGTGTCCCCTGCATCGGCAGGCGGACTCTCAACCACTGCGCCACCAGGGAAGCCCAATACTTGATTAACTTGATCCATCTCTTGTGCTCAGAAACACTGAGGCCTTCTTATGTGAGAGGTGGAGACGGCTGAGTGGCCAGGTCACCCCGGGCAATGTGGCCCTGGGCCTAATGAGGAGTGAAAGGCTTGGGAGGGTTAACCCGAGGGGCTGTTCGTGCTAAGCGCTATTTCTAGAAGACGAGTGACCTTCCAGTACGACTGCTTATCTTCCTGACAGCACGTCCCATCCTGAGCCCCTACGCAGCAGGGGACGGGCCGACAGCCTTCCCAGTCTGCATTTCGCCTGCCTGTCTCCTTGGCCCCTTAGAGCATGCGGTGTGTGACCGCAGAACACCAAGGCCAGGTCTGGGCGAAGATGAAGCCCGCTTTGGAGGCACTCTTTTACTCTCAGTGATTCATGGCATTCTGACCTTCCAAGGCGGGTGGGGCTTTTCCAGCTCCTAGTATAGAGCCCCTGGTCCTTGGGGCCCGCGGTGGCCCCCGGCTCTGCAGTGGAGCTGGGTCCTGGGGGCTGGCTCTATTGGATCAACATCTTCCATGTAAATCTCACCTGTCACCCAAGCCCCATTTCTTCTGTCTGCTTCGTGCCTGGAAATTGCCCCCGTTACTGAGTGAACGCGCAGCCTGGTTCCCACACTCGGGTCTGCAATCTGCGCTGAGGAATTCCTGCACTTTTGTGTAAGTCTCCCCTCCCAGGCACCAATGAAGGAGTAACAACAACAACTTAGCAACTCACGTTGGATGAGGGCTTCCTGCACGTCGCACGCCGGGAGTTGCGGCACAGCCTGTGTAAACCCTTGCGTTTTCCCTGCCGCGCCCGAGGAGGCCCACGACTATCTGCATTTTGCAGGTAAGGTTATTGAAGCACAGAAATGCTGTCACTTGGCCCAAGGCCACCAGCTCCTAAGTGGCACACACCACACAACACCCCTTCCATGCCCACCTTCCTAGGCTGACCCCAGTGACGTGTTTTATTGCCTGAAGCATTTTGTTAGCACTCTTCAAAGGGAGAAGACCTCTTCTGAGCCCATGCCTGTTGTTGTAAACTCGTAAAAACAATTTATAATAAATAAAAACCTGTAAGTCGGTTTTAAAAGCTCAACGTTTCCGACCACGAATCTGGAAGTTTGCAGAGGTCGCGCCCCGTGCTGCGCTGGCTCAAGGCTGCAGGGACATGGGAGCTTGTCTGGGACGAGGTTTGCTGAGCACAGTCTGCCCTGGTCCTCCGCAGGAAACACAGAGCAGGGAGCGCCTCCACCTTCCCCGACGGGGGTAGGGGCCCTGAGCCTGCATTCAGCAAGGGCCCCGCAGCCTCGGCGCCGGCCTCGCGGAGCTGGTAAAAATGCAGAGTGTCAGGCGCCCCGACCCACGGGCTCAGAGTCTGCCCCCGGACCCACGAGGTCCTGGGCAGATGACCCTTGAGAGACAGTGCTCTAAAGCGCGGTCTGAATTTCTGAGGTCTTTCTGAGCCTTACGTTTCACGGTTCAGCTTCTCTCTGGAATCTGGGCATCTCGTCGGCAGCATAACTGCTGGCAGGTGGCTCCCCACCCCCCCCACCCCCCGCCGACTGCTGTCCATGCCCAGCCCTGGGCGTGAGCTACGGCTGCTCCGTTTTCTCATTTTGTGGATTAAGGCTTGAGATGGCTTTGGGTCTTGTTTGTACTTTTTCTTAATCACTATTTAAAAGGGCTCTCAACTGTTTTTGCAGCAATAAAACTCGTGGGGCAGCAGAGCTGAAGCCAGGGGCTTGCCCCGAAGTGCCTGGATGGGTCAAGGTTAAGGATGGGTGAGAAGGTCAAGTGTGGCCTCTGGGTCATGGCAGGTGAGAGGCCGGGGGGGAGGGCTGCACTTCCCACGGTGACTCCTGGGGCCTGGGCCTCTGCACGGGCCAAGCGCCTCGAGGCTGGATGCATGGCCTGCTTTAGGGCTGTGGGCTGGCATGAGGCTTAGTGGGGCCGGCAGTGAGGCAGCCGACGGTTTGTGGGGGAAGGCGAGCTCCATCCAGCTGGTCAGCGCAGCCAGACAGAGAGGGTCGGTGAAAATGCAGCACTTCCTCTCCGTCCAGGTAGCTTTGGCTCCAGGCAGGGGTGGGCGAGATGCACGGGGCAAGCTGTGACCCCCGCCGCCTCTGCTTCCTGACCCCGTGGTGCAGGTGACGGGCCGGGGAGCGGGGCGGGCGGGGACAGCTTCCTGGTTTTGCCCCCTTTGGGACAGGACACCGTCTGGGACACTGTCTGTTTGGTGGCCACGCATCTTCCCTCTCGACATGGCCGGTAGACCCTCGCGCCCCAAAGTGCTCCCAGTATAGCGAGTGGACGTGGGATCCAGGAGAAGGCCCACTTGGTGAACGATAACGTCGAGATGAAGGGAACGTGGCCTTGTGTCCGACTCTAGGCGTCTCAGCCCAGTGACATCGTGTGACAAGAGCACCCAGACCTCCCAGAGCCAATCTACATGACAGACAGACAGACAGATGACACGGGCTCGGTCCCGAGGCCGCAGAGAGGCTCAGGGTCCCGATGCCCTTGTTCCTTCCCCGCCCCACTGTCCTGGACCCGCCTGGCCCTGTTGGCATCTCTGCTCAGAGAAGCTAAAATAACAGGTGCGTCGCGCTGGGTTTCTGAGAACAGCAGAGATAATCCCCATGTGTCCTGTTGGGTCCATAACCTCAACCTCCTCTGGGGTCCGATCCTGCACCAGCAGCCCCTGCTCAGAGGACGGGCCGGCGGGTCGGCAGGACGGCCCATGTGTGAGCATCTCGGGAAACCACTTAAACCGCAGGGAATTCAGCTCCCGAGCGAGGGCACTCCTGGTATGAATCTGGTTGCACAGAGAGGCTTTCCCCTCTTCCTGCTCTAGCTGTGCCGAGAGGGACCTCGGCATCTGGAGATGCCCAAGACGAGGATGAGAAGGAAGGTGGGCGGGAGGGGACAGCCCGTCATCAGCCCACGGGGGCCCGAGCAGCCCGGGGAGAAAGTCCCCCCTCACGGCCTTGGAGCAGATAAGACACGCTGACGGGTCTCGGTGAGAAGCAGGAGGTCCGTCACGGGGTGAGGTGTGGACCGTCGCCCCAGGGCTCGCCCTGCTCTTCCTCTCTCTGAGAGGAGGTGGAAAGTGGTCTCTGTTTTAAGGTTTTCCAGGCTTTTCCTTAAACAGTCACCGAGCCTGCAAAGCTCTGCTCTAGACAGGACACAGTCTACACTGGCCGTGGAAGGTCCAGAGCCGTCTGGTGTAACACGTGTGAGTCCGGCGTGGGCTTCCTGGAAGGGACTGTCAGGTGTTTGAATCTGTGTTGGTTTTTATATCTTTTACTTTGGAAATAATTGACCCCTTCGCACCTTGCTTTCTGATGACTGCGTTCATTGGGTTCATCCACGACTGCCTGAATTTCTCCTGAAAAGTTCTGTACTAACCTCCTGGCGCACAGAACTCCACTTTTTCTGTGTACAGAGGGCACCCTGGCTGAAGTCAGCGGGGGCTGGAGAGCACCTGGGGGAGGGGAGGGGACACCTCTGCCCCCCACCCCGTGTAGAGCCCCCGGCAGCCTGGGTGCAGTGGGGGCCTGGTGCTCTCGCCCCAGCGCTGCTTCCACTCGTGGGCGTCAGTGCCAGCCCTGCCCCTTCTCTGCAGCCTGGAGCCAAGGAGGCCTTGGAGCCGGTGAGGGCACGTCCCTTGTTTCCAGGTGAAGCGCAGGCCGAGAGAGAAGGGACAGGCCTGCGGTCCCTCGGCGGGTGGGTGGGCTGCCCACAGAGGGGCCCAGCCCTGCTCAGCTGGCGCGGCTCCTGGGTAGTGCCACCGCCCAGCCTTTGCCAGCCGAGGGTCCGCTGGGAGGTGGGTGCGCACGGGGGGCCGGTGGTGTCGAGAATCCCCGGAGAGGATGAGCCACACGTGTGCGACTTCCTGCAACTCTGCTCCAGTGAGCAAACCTCCAGCTTTTCTCAGCCTTGCAGAGGAGGACTCTGGGAAGATGCAAATGATTAGAAAACACTGAAATAGATGATTGTGAACGCCCCTTCCAGCTTTCAGTCTCTGAGTGGAATTTCTAAGCTTCCTGCCCCGAAAAGGAGCCACTCTCACCACAGTGGGTGTGAGGGGCCGAGCGGCGAGTTCAGATGCGAAACTGGGGCTTGGTAAGAGAGACCAGGCCTTTACACGCCACTCAAGGGCTAACCCACCCCGGTCACCGAGGCTCAAACCTGGCTCTGAGGTTCTTCATGGAGAAGAACGGGGAGGGGGAAAGGGGGCCACTGGAGGGTCTGGATGCAGGACACGGAGTCTGGGGGGGGCGGCAGCGAAGGGGAGAACCCAACGCCACGCCCTTTGCTCCTGTGGCCCTGATCTCCACTGAGGCCTCGGGGGAGCCGTCCAGAGTCTGGCCTGAACGGAGGGCCTCACTCGGAGGACTCATAAATCTCTTCTCACACACGGGATAAGACCCCTGAATGGGTCCAGCTGGGTGGGTCTGAGAAGCAGCAGAGCCAGGCCCCGACTTGGTCACTTATGTAACTTAGTCTTGAAATAACAAACGTCCACCTCCCCAGCACCCCATGGGGCGGACGTGCAGGTCCCCCCGACTCCCTGTGGGATTCAGAGTCAGCGGACCCTCGACTCCATGTCACAGCACTTCCGGAAAAGCCATTCAGGGAGCAAACCAGCCCCACTCCTCCCTGCTGGCCAGGCAGGACCCACCCTCCGTCCTGGGGTCACTGGCTGGCTCCCCGCCCAGAGTCTCAGCTGAAACCCAGAGCGAAAGTCCACGGGGCCTGGACCCTAACACGGGGCCTCTCAAACACAGGGAGTCTGCGATCCGAACCCAACCCGAGATGGACAACTAGGTGGTCATGGCAGTTTGGACCCTCTCGAGTCTGGAGAAAAGCTGGAAACTTTCAGATCCTGAAGGAAACCAGACAAGCTCCGTGTCCTGATGTCCCGCTGTGCCCTGTCTCAGGAACTGGTCTAAATCGACCCCCACCGGCAGGGCGGGCTCTCCATGTCGGTCAGGAAACACGCCCATGAGGTTAAGGCATTTCCCCGAGGCTGTGTGACCTGGACATTGTGGATTATTTTGCATTTCTAATGAAAAAGGTACTAAGACAGATTTTACAGGTCATCAAAATAGCAGGTCATGAAATGTAGTGAAAAGTACAATGATTTATTCACAAGGGTGTGTGGAGGCCTGCATACGGCTGATAACCCAGGAGGAGAGAGGTTGTAAACAGAAACTTTTAATAAACTTGGAATCCCAAGGTGAGAATAAAGTTATGCTACCTGCCATTTATGCCATCAATGCTTTAAAAAATAATAAACTGTGAGCTTTTTTCCTTCAAAGGCCTTAAATGAGACTGATTTTTAGAAATGACCCTCTGCTCATGAGAGGCGGTCTGCAGCTACCCACTTTCCCCCGACAGAGTTGTTAGAAGTGCCCACTGAGGGGACCTCCCTGGCGGTCCAGTGGTTAAGACTTCGCGCTTCCAGTGCAGGGGGCGCGGGTTTGATCCCTGGTCGGGGAGCTAAGATCCCACGTGCCGTGCGTGCAGCCAAGAGAGAAAGAAGATTTTAAAAACTGGAAGCGCGCGCCGAAGCGGTGTCGGAACGAAGCGCGCGCCGAAGCGGTGTCGGAACGAAGCGCGCGCCGAAGTGGTGTCGGAACGAAGACTGTAAGTCCTCTACGTCTTCCAAGTGCTCCCTTCGCCTAAAATGTAGGAATGCTCCACAGCTATGGCTCTTAACCTCCTGGGATGGCCTCTGAACATCTGAAAAGCTATAAACCCCTTCCCCAGAAGCACACACACAAACACGCAAGCATAACTTTGCAGAAAGTGTCAGGAGGTTTTCAGGTGCCGCTGTCCGGGCCCCCGCGGTCCCCTCCCTCTGGGTGTGGCCTGCATCCCACCTTTAACAGCTGTCCCGTGAGGGTGCCTTTCGGACCCACCGAGGCCGCCGTCTGCACAACCCCCTGGCCCCTGGACACTCTACACCCAGCCGAGCCTGGCCCGGCATTTCCAGGTCATCAGAGGCGCTACGGGAGTGATCTCTTCCGCGGGCGGCCGGTGGGCTGGTGGGTGGTGTTTGGGTACCCAGCTCGCCGCAGCTCCCACGGGGCCCTGGGGCTGACCCTGCCCCCCCTACGCCCGCCCAGGGCGGTGGCTCCGCACCTGTTCTGTGTGGGCGGCCAGCACTCTGCAGTGGGGACAGATGGAGTGGCCTTTGCTCCGGGACCAAGGGCCGTCGCCTGCGGGGACACAGACAAAGGGCGACGCAGCTGCTCAGGGGCCTGACTCATAGCCCAGCCGCAGCGGCAACTCAGGGACTAGATGTGCCTTCGCTCCAGAGGGAGCCTGGCAGGTCCAAGGGCTCAGCGCTTCCAGGCGGGCTTGGAGTCAGGGATCCCTGGGCACCCCCTTCCCGTTGAAACCCCGTCTCAGTCCCAGGCTGGGGACTCTCAGGCCCGGGCCCCAGAGCCGTCGCGGTTTGGGGAAGAAGTCCACGGAAAGTCCTGGCAGCAGGGCTGGGCGCTCCGCGGCACAAAGCCTCCTGTTTGGCTTCCGTCTGTGTCGACGGTCAACAGATTGAATTAGGTTAAATGATATCGTCAAACAGGGAAAACGATTATCGAGCACTTGCCCCCCGTGTGCTGTGAGTTCCGTTGATTCGTGGGGCTCCCGGGACAGAGGAGAAAAGCAAAGAGTGGAGAAGGTGTCTGCTCTTGGGGTTAAGGGCCCTACTGAGACGGGAGCGTTTCCCGGGACAGTCACAGCC
Organism: Aethalodelphis obliquidens; assembly: GCF_003676395.1. Classification (NCBI taxonomy): domain Eukaryota; kingdom Metazoa; phylum Chordata; class Mammalia; order Artiodactyla; family Delphinidae; genus Aethalodelphis; species Aethalodelphis obliquidens. The sequence goes on from NW_020837947.1 coordinate 1,889,882, forward strand.
CCTTCACACCCCACTCCCCTTCCCTTCCAGCGCTCACACACACAGGCAGACACGCGCGTGCACACCACCACCAAGTCTGGCCGGAGGAATTCAGCACACGTGATCGCATCTCCCAGCGTGTGTCTCTCTCTTGTCTTTGTTTCCTCCCTCCTTCTAATCCCTCTTCTATTTCCCTCCCTCCCTCCCTCCCTCCCTCCTCCCCACCGCTTCTTTCTTCCACAGCACAGACCCTAGTCGACACAATAACACGAGACACAAAAAGAAGCGTTTAAAAGTAAGAATTTGTTGTCTTTTTACTGAAACACAGTTAATTCCAAAAGAGTATTTTTACATAGTTTGGGTACAACATTTAAACCACCCAGTCGGTAAGCAGACATAAACTGACACTGTTCTAAATACATTATTTATTTTGTTTAAAAATTTACAACATGCGCATCAATAATGCATCCAACTGGAGAACGTTAATTTGCTTCAGGCCACACACCAAAAAACCAAATTAGACTCACGTCTCTCACTACTCCACCCTCTGCGGTCAACACACTCCAGTCCATCCAGAGCAGAGAGGGCAGCTCACCCACAGGATGGAGCAAACGCGCGTCCCCCTGTGCCCACCCCACCTACCTGAGAACCTCGTGGTTTCCGGAGGCTTCCGTGCACATCGCGCTCAGTGTGGTAAACACTAAGCACCGAGGGCTTAGCTCTTAAAGACTTGAAGTCTGCAAAGCAATCTCAAAAGGGATTAAGATCTTTCCTGGGGGATATATGATCACGTGCTCTCAGGAGCTGGACTTCAGGAGGACGGGCCAGGAAAAGAAACGTACACGCATAGCTTTCTCTTTTTTTTCCATATAGAAGTTCGGAAGGCTCGTCTTAAAATTCTTCTTTACTGAAAATGCCCCAGAGCACAGGTCATGTAAAATCCCATCATTAAAATATTCCAAACAGCTATGAGTCACTTGACAAGCATCTTCCCAACCCCACTAAGCGGGCTGATTGTGAAAGAGGGGCTGGCCCTGGGCACCCTCGGCTGTCCCCAAACCGCCCGGCTGACGTTCCCTTAAAACCATGCAGAAGGACACCGGAGCCGAGAAGGCAGGAGGGGATGCGGCCAGGCGGACACAGATGTGGAGCTACCTTCTCCAGCAGAGAACGTGACTCTGGGTACCATTCTGACATGGCTGCCTCCGTCCCAGTCCCCGGCGGGATACTATTACCAGGGTTTGGCAGAGCAAAGGCACGGAGGAATGCTGAGCCCGTAATTCCTGGCGCTCCTGGGCTGTGTCATTCAAGAACTTCCTGGTTTCGTTTCCATGGTTCGGCAGCAGACTCTAGCCCATCCAGACATTTTTATGGTTGGATTCTTTGTGGAAAAGACAGGGCACATATTTTCTCTTAAGTGGAGTTTCTCCTTTTCGCTGGGCTTCGGCAACTCTGCTTCCCCAGAGGCAAGGGCACATGTTCTCCAGCGGGCGGCCGACATTGTGCGCGGTCAACGACCATCTGGTTTGGAACCAGAGAGCCGTGGAATGGCAGTGCTGGCTGGGATGGCAGACACGGCCGGCGCGAGGGCTCCAGACCGGCGCTGCCTGCGGGACCCCCGGGGAGGGGGAGGATGCAAAGGCCCATAGAGCAGGAAGGAAGGGCCTGTGTGCCAGAGCGCCTTCTTTCTTTTAAAGAGAAGCTGAATATTTAAGTTTTTAAGTGAAGTTTCATGATTAAAAAATATTGGCAAACAAATAGGCCTGTGGGAGAGAAGTCCTTGCTCAGGCCCTGAGCCCAGCCTTCCTTTAGCAGACGTGACCCTGAGGCCATGAGCTGGAGGAAGAGCTGTCCCAGGTCACTCAGGCACGGAAGGGGCAGCCTGGGGCTAGAACTCTGATTTCTCGGTGATTAACATCAAATTCTTCCTGCCAGGCTGGTTGACAATTATTCTTTGAAACAATCACTTCTTCACAGGAGGGGGAGGGGAGTTAACGTACACAGTCAGTGCCAAGCCTTATACCATTGTCCTGAGCTCTTGTTCTCTTTAAGATTCAAATATAAAAAAGCTTTAAAATATATGTTACGTTAAATAGTATACTCACATATTACATACGATTTTACTATATAGTATTATTATCATATAAGATTTGAATATGTACATCTATGTTACAGCTGACCATGTTTGAAGGGAATTGTCAATAAATAATACCCCAAAGATTCCAGTCCCCTGGTCCTCTTTTATCTGAGATGTTACCACACGCCCATGGGATTCTTTGCAGATGATAGACAGGGATGATGGAAGACTTCTACCACTGATATTTAAAGAGATAACAGTAACCTCAACAAATGCTCTGATAAGCAGGGCCAGTGGAATCCCTCGGAATGCCTGGAATTCACTTTTAGTACATCCCCATCCTGACTCAGGCTGGCAGCGCTGAGACCCAGCCGGGCCTGGGGAGCCTGGCCCCCGGGGCGGGGGGCGCCCCGATCTTGGCACCGGCCCTTCATTCTGTGTGACTTTCTGTGGGGAGTCATTTCTGGCCCTCAACTCTTCTCATCTCTGAAAGGAGAAGGCTGGGCTGCTGTCTCTCCGTTCCAAAGCCTCTCATCTCTGGGATCTGAGAGACCGGATCTCTAGTCCTGGACCCATGGCCTGCCACGTGACCTCGGGCAGGTGGTGTAACTTTTCTGTGCTTCAGTTTATCTGTGAGACACGTCTGTTTGGATTCATTGGGAAGATACGGCCGTGCCTGCCACGGGGTCCCCACCCACAATCAAAAGTCATCTGCTCTAACACAGCGTTTGCCCCAAATAAAAACTGGTTGCAGAATACCAGTCTATGATGTAACGTAACGGGATGCATAGAATGTGGGGGTTCACAATGACCACGAAACCCTACACCTGCTGAATGCTGGCGTCTAGTCTGGAGGGCAGGGAATCCTGTGAAACCCGTTCCCACCAAGAACAGACAAGAATCTTAACTTTTCTCCTCCAGGGCCTGGGACAACTTCATGGGCCCGTTAGAGGGTTTGAGAAAAGACGCATAACCTGTCCCCAGAAAAAGGCACGTATGCGTACACACACTAAGTTCTGCATTCCACACCAGAGGGTTCATGGGCTCCAGGAAACCCACCTGGATGTTGGTGGCTTTGAAATTCTCTCAGGAACAGTCGGTCACTTACAGCCGCCTGGGCAGTCGGTGAGGGGTTTGCACTCAGCAAACTCTCTCTCCTGATGTGGGTTTCACTGTGGGTGATTTAGGGGACTGAGGGTGAGTTCCTGCCATTGTCCGTGGCCTCCTAGAGGTTCGTGGATCCTGGTCTGTCTGGGGGGGTTCCCATGTGCGGGACACGTATGCATAAGAGTAACACCCAAAACCAGGATAAGCATCATCAACGGAGTCCCTCTGTCCTCAGAGCCCGGGGTTCAAGTGCAGGTCCGTCAGACGCCAAAGCTACTGCCCACCACACTCTTTAATAAAAGGAATGTTAAAAATTATGCTAAAGGGCTTCCCTGGTGGCGCAGCGGTTGGGAGTCCGCCTGCCGATGCAGGGGACGCGGGTTCGTGCCCCAGTCCGGGAAGATCCGACATGCCGCGGAGTGGCTGGGCCTGTGAGCCACAGCCTCTGAGCCTGCGCGTACAGAGCCCGTGCTCCGCAATGGGAGAGGCGACAACAGTGAGAGGCCCGCGTAGCGCAAAAAAAAAAAAAGAAAAGAAAATTATGCTAAAGTTATTCTGCTATTTGGGAACCTCGCTGCCCTTTCTGTTCTTGGGTCCCCTGAGATATTTCTCAGCTGTGAAGTGGAACTCAGTGTACCCCCTCTGCCCTGGTTCTCAACTTCCAGCAGTTCTCCTGTCCCAAGCTCCTCCAGTTTTTGTCTCTCTTGGCGCTAGTGTGTGCAGAGCAAGGATGCTTGTCAGGGTGTCTGGGAGGATTGGGGCAGGTTGGCTCCTGGGAACGTCCCCACACATGCTCTGGGCAGGGAAGCCCTGTTAGGAGAAGGGCCGGGCCTGGTCACCACACTCTGCACTGCAGGCCAGCCTGAGTAGCCCATAGGCGCCAGTTAATGGGCAGCCCACCCCTAGGCCAGTGGTTCCCCTGTGGAGGGAAATTTACTCTGAAAAATCTGGTCACTATTATACTTTTCTATATAAAAATGAGAATCACTATTGTTTTAATAATACAGATTATGCATGTAAATACCAACAGAATCATCTATGCTGGTAATCATAGGAGAAGAGGAAGGTTCTTAACTAAAAGTGGAGTATGCCTCGTGCCCCGACACTCCCTCTACCCCACCAGAAGGGGTGTCTCAATGGGGAGGGAAAGGCCTGGCTGACAGGTGACATCGTTGCCCAGGGCAGCCTTCCTCGGGGCTTACTCACTTTGTCACAGAAGGAGATAGCCTCACGGGGTTCACGTCTCCATCAGGAGGGGCGTTCTCATGGGCTCCTCCCACAAGTCTTTACTGAACAGGTATTGAATACGTGTTCTAGGCGGGGGTCTAGGTTCTGGATGGACAAGGTGGACACTCCCTGGTCCAATAGGGGAGACACACGTAGACCTGATAAAGGATGTGGTGAGCTCTGCCATAGGTCGGGCGCATGGAATGCTCTAGAGCTCAGAAGAGGGACATTCCGGGCGGTGTCCTGGAGGAGATGCAGGTGTACGGACAGGTGAAGAATGCAAGGAAGCCAGCCAGGAGAACAGGGGGAGAGTGAGGAGGAGCGTGGAGCTGCGTGCGGAGGAGTGTGTGAGACACTGGGGGCTCAGCGTGGGTGGGGACGGGGGACAGGAGAGGCCGTGCGTGGGCTTGGGGACCCAGAGCAATTTTCCGATCCTTAAATGGCGGGATGTGTTTTGGGGCTGATCCCAGAGGTAACTGGGATGACAGATTAGGGGGAACAGACTGGAGGGGCCTCCGTGGACCAGGAGAGTGACCTGTGGCTCCCATGGGGCCAGCTAGGCGGGAGAGGGCAGGGCTGCAGGAGCAGGATATCGGTGACTATAACCAGGGACTGCTCGCGTTGAGGACGTTGGGTTGACCCCGCACGTGGCGAGCTCTGCTGGGGAGCTGGCGATGCAGAGGTCGCCCCCCGGCCTGTCATCCTGAACTGAAGCTGCAGGTTGGGGTCTGGCACTGCCTTCCACGAGGGGCGTGCTGCACAGACAGGTGAGCACAGGTGGCCCGTTCTGGGCACTGAAGGAATGGAAGCGGGGCTCAGCTGGCAGAGGTGAAAGGGCGGGGACTGGTCCACGCTCGTGCACGCCGGCCTCTGCTTCTGCAGAGCCGCCCTGCTGGTTCCGGCTGCTCTGCATCTCCCCCGGGAGGCCCAGGGAACCCTCACCCCGTGTCCATTGCGGGTGGACCATGGGGCCCCCGCCCATGATGGGAAGCAGGCGGCTTTGTCCTTTTGTCCTGTCTGAATAGAAATCATGAAGCAGCACTTCACACCAAAGGCCTGATGACACGCACGTCCTCTGGCCCTGGTGGCGGCAGGGCTGGACTGTGAGTACTGGCTGGGCTGGCGGGGCCAGGTCGGGGGCTGCAGGCTGGGGCCGTGAACCGAGCAACAGGGGACCAGGCCCCAGGAGCTAGGCAGCCGCTGGCGGTGCCAGGCGCACAGACACCTCCACGAACAGGTCGAGAGAGCTCAGCGGGCAGAGGGCGTGGGGAAACTTCTCTACAGGAACCAGCTGACTGGGCTGCCCACTCCCAGCGACCCCAGGGGCTCCCAGCTTGTCAGCCGACCAGGCGCCAGTGTAGTATCCAGTTAAGGGCGTGGCTCCAGGGTCACACGGCCTGGATACAAATCCCTGTTCTGCCCTTTCTTGCTGCGAAACCCAGGCCTAGTTACCTAACTTATCAAAGCCTCAGTCTATCCATCTGCAAAATGGCCTTTTGCAGCAGTAGCACTGCCGTGAGGATTCTGTGGCCCTGGGGACCCTGGGAACAGGGCCTCCTCAGCCCCGGGGAGAGTCCGTCGCCCGGCACTGGCTTGAAACTCAGCCTTAGCTCCAGCTACGTCACCGCCCAGCGGGAACTTGCCCTCCCTCGTGGGCGGGTGTCCAGTGACCCGCACAGAGCAGGCACTGATTAAAGCAGCCGCAGGAATGATGACCCGACAAAGCTGCGCATCTTTGATTACTGACCACGAAGCCCAGCTCTGGGATGGTCAGGGTCATCGACGCCTGCAGCCCAGCCGGGAGGGGTCTTGGTCCTGCACCATCCTGGGATGCAGGCCGGTTCGGGGGAGCATCTGCACACCAGACCCGCAGCATCCCTGTCTGGTGGCTTCTGTGTGCTGCCCCCTCATCCCCTGCCCAGAAGCCGGGGCGTCCGGGGGCACATCCCCCAAAGGGATGCTCCGTCCCCCCAGGCTGTGTGCTGAGCTCGGGTCCCGCCCAGGCCGCAGCCGGCGCCCGTCACGCCCGTGGCACCGCAGGGTTTAGGCTCAGACCCCGCTGTCTGAGGCTGACTGGGAAGCCGCCTTTGAAAACGCTGTAATTAAACCCAGATCGCCGAGGGGCACTGGGAGTTCAGGGGCCGGGGCACTGGGAGGTCGGGTTTGTTGTGGCTGAGTGTCCGGCTGAGCCGGGGTTGAGGCGGCCCCTCCCCCAGGCTAATGGCACGTTCCTGCAGGAAGTTGCACAACGTCCAACCCGGGTCCAAGTACACACGGAGTTCAAAGACAGAAAACAGTAGGTTGAGTGTCAGTCTCTGAGGGATGAATTTAGGCCATTGTTTAAACTCCAATGTTTGGTCAGAAAGCCCACACTTGTCCAAACACTTGAGAGGAAGGCAGGGACCCACAGTGAGTCAGCGAGGGCGGCTCAGGCCGGGAGAGGCCCGCGTCCTCACACCGTCCTTGGAAGATGTCCTGCCCTGCAGGCAGAGGACCAAACGCCGCTGGGATTTGGGTCAAAGGTCTGGGAGGTCTTCCGGGCACACGCGTTCCTTTCCTGCTCAGTTCCCCGTGCAGCTGGGGCCCCTCCCGGGAAAGTGTCCTCCAGCCACCAGCATCCCCTGCAGGACTGTTTACCCCCTGGGGTTACTCACTCAGGTGACCCCGAAGGGGGCTGTTAGGACAGGTGACACGGGCAGCCAAGGTGACAGGCGGTGGACACTGTTTTCCAGGCCAGTGAATGTGGAAGCCGACTGTGTTAGGATGTGGTCACTGATGGGGCCGGGGCGGGGTGTGGGTCCAGGAGTCGTCCGCCTCCAGCAGCTGGACGCTCGATGCAGCAAAGCTAGCCTGGGGGAGCCGGGGGGAGGGGGCGGGCTGGAGTCAGGGAAGATGATGAGCACAGTTTTGACCATGTTGGACTTGCAGCCACTTGGGGCATGTGACGGGAGTGGTGGGTGGGGACTGTGTGTGTGGTTTGAAGCTCAATGAAGAGATCGGGGCTGGAGTCACTGATTTAAGATTCATCAGCATTTAGATGATGGTTCTGGAAAGAGGAGGGCAGTGGGGCAGTGACAGGGGATGGGTGTAGAGAGAGGGCAGTTGGGGGCGGCTCTGAGAGGCACTGCAGGCCAGGGCCCAGCTGGGGGGCTGAGAACAGATAGCCAGGGAGACCACCGGTGCCACAGAGCAGGCCCGCGCTCAGGACAGGCTGCTGAAGCTGGGACACAGCGGGCTCCTCCGGCTGGAATGACTCGCTTGGCGTGTCTAAGTGTCCATTAGGGGCTGGGTGAGCATTTTTTTTTTTTTTTTTGCGGTACGCGGGCCTCTCACTGTTGTGGCCTCTCCCGTTGCGGAGCACAGGCTCTGGACACGCAGGCTCAGCGGCCATGGTTCACGGGCCCAGCCGCTCCGCGGCATGTGGGATCTTCCCGGACCGGGGCACGAAGCCGTGTCACCTGCATCGGCAGGCGGACTCTCAACCACTGCGCCACCAGGGAAGCCCTGGGTGAGCTATTTTAGTACGTCTGATGGAGAAGAAGTGGGAACACAGACTGACCACTGATTAGATGTAGTTTGTTGGGTGATGGATTCCAGGGCGAGGAGGGCGGATAACCAGTGTCCTGGCGCGGGGAGGACCTAGGATAGTGGGGTGTGATGAAATGGCGTCAGCCTTGGAGCCGGAGCTCAGATCCCCGTACCGCTCAGTACTGACCAGCACACGGTGCTGCACTGGTCATGAGGCTTCAGCTGCCAGACACAGAGGTCAGCTCTGGCCACCAGCTCGAGGTGGGAGCTTTGTCCATCCTCCCCCTGCCCCAGCCTCTGCATTGGCTTTGTTCACTGCTCGTGGGGGACAGGGCCACCCCGGGCAGGGGTGCCAGAGGGGAGAACTTTCTCCTCATGGGTCCTACTGGGTCTCACCTGCCCTTCTCCAGTGGGGGGAGTGGAGGTGCAGAGCCACGTGGATGACAGGTCAACATGGAGACGGAGGGGCTTTAGGAAAGGGTGACGCTGGACAAAAGGTCACAGGTGAGCACACATGCGTGCACATTTTCCAGCGAGGTACGTTGTGTCATGTCCCGACCTCAGTAAAGGGCACCTGTGTGGGAAGCGAGTGCTGAGTGAGATCACACACGTGAAGTTCTGGGTCCGAGGCCTGGACCCTCACCAAGCGGGGGCTGGCAGTGTCACAGCGGGATGAAGGGAGCTGGGGAGTTCGCGGCGCTGGGTGTTAAGGGGCACCGGCGTTTGTGCAGTGCACACCCTGTGGCACCGTCCAGGATGGCTCGCCGTGGGAGCTCCGGCTCTAGATGAAGACGTGGCAGGGGTAGCGGCCTCCGAGCTGACTCGGGATCTGGGGTGGGCGGACCCAAAAGCCTGGTGGTCCAAGCCTTCCAGTCAGGATGGAAGAGCGAGGCCCAGAGGAAGGAAGGCCTGAGTGAGGGAGGACCCAGGGCAAGTAGAGCCGTGGGGTCCGAGGGCCCACGTGCCTGCCCGGCTGGTGTTCTGACCGTCCATCAGCTCCGGGGAAGCGCTGTGTCCCGAGTCCCCGGCCGGGCCCATGCACAGGGGTGCTGGGTAATTATTTACCAAACGAATGAGCTTTATGGCCTAACGTATGAAACACATTTTGAACGTTTCCTGTTTCATTTCTTCCTTGAAAGAGGCCCACAAGGAAGAGACAGGGAAGGAGAGAAAGGGCCCATTTCTGCATCGAATATCCCTCTCCCAGCCTCCCCTGCATCCTGCCTGACAGCCCCAGGGCCGCCGCCAATGCAGGCGCTTCTGGATGTCTCACCGCCACCCTATTTCAATGTTGATTTAGTCAGTCACCACTTAATAAATATGTTCTGGAAGGTTTTTCTTTTTTTAATTATCTAAACACTGAAATTATAAAAGGATGGAGAGAATTTTCCTCTCTCAGCCGCCCTAACAAGGAGCCAAACGCCTCGTGTCAGCCTTAAATAATATCTGGGCTTTTGATATCATTAGCTCAGTAATGACCTGTCTTGTCACAACTGGAAAGGTATTGTCCTGTAGAAACCTCATTCCTGAGCCAGGACTTCCTTTCTTCTTCTGAGTTCAGGGTGAATTGTAGCCAGATAAACAGCTGTGAAGTCTGGATGTCCCATTTCTGTTTTAGATGAGGGTCTCTCTGTGAGGCTGGAATAGTGACACTGGCCCAACTGCTTTGGGTGTCTTACTAATTAATTTGCAAATGGGAAGAGAATCGGCACACAGGACTCCAGTTTGCTCTGCCAGAGTCACCCAGGGTTTCCTCTCTGCATTTCCTATCGAGACAGACAGATTTAAACGCTCGAGCGGCTCTCAGCATCGGCTGAGTAACCGGCAACGTAACCCTGAGCCTCGCACGGGGGGAGGAGATGCCCACCCGCACCTCTGCCACACAGGGCTCTGAGCGGGCTCGACTCACATTCTGTACACAGAGCCCCACCATTCCCCGTGGAGGAAAGCAGGTGACAGAGAATGTGGGCTTAGGGCCTTCATCCTGTGCCAGGGGACTCCTACCTAGAGGACAGCTGAACCCACGGTAAAGTACAACTTACCAAATAGAGCCAACGTGATGCAGGTGAGCATCTCATTTGGACTGTGGAAGCAGAGCTCAGAGATGTTGCCCGGCACGTGAGGATGGTGGCGGGAAGGGTGGCCCTGGGCCCAGCAGACCGAACGCCCAAAGGCCTGAGTTCCTATTTCCTCTGCCATTTAATAGTCTGGTGTGTATGACCACAGGTGATTAAGGCAGCCTCTCTGTGTGTCTTCCTATCTGTAAAAATGAGGATGGTAGTAATGCCCTGCTTGTGAAAATTCAAATATGATGATGGGTTTGAAAACACTTTCCAGAAACTGCTCAGTGTACAGTATATGCAAATTATAGGTAAATTACTATGATAAAAGATCATTGTATTGTGTTATTGCTGGATAAAAGTTTAAGATTGGGGGCTTCCCTGGTGGCGCAGTGGTTGAGAGTCCGCCTGCCGATGCGGGGGGCGTGGGTTCGTGCCCCGGTCCGGGAAGATCCCACATGCCGCGGAGCGGCTGAGCCCGTGAGCCATGGCCGCTGAGCCTGCGCGTCCGGAGCCTGTGCTCCGCAACGGGAGAGGCCGCGATAGTGAGAGGCCCGCGTAACGCAAAAAAAAAAAGTTTAAGATTGGTAAAACCAAAGGCTATGACAAGGTGCACTTACATTGCAAGAATAACCAAAAAAAAGAACAAACAGGGAAAATTTGCCCTTCCAGATATCAAAATGTCGTATGAAGGTATTTGAATCAGTGCGGTGCAGGAGTGAAAAAAACACTATATGAATCAGTGCGGTGCAGGAGTGAAAAAAACACTATAATGATACAGAATGGAGAGTCTAGACTTATTTCAAATTAATAAGGGAAATAGTAGATGATTTAATAAATGGTACTGGGACAATCACTCATCTATTTTTGGAAAAAGTTTCATTCTAATTCATAATATTCACAAAAATAATTTTCAGTTAGAAAACTGAACATTATAAAAGTTCTAAAACTAATGCATGCAAATAAATGAGAGAGTACTTCAGTTTTCAGGGATAGGAAAGGCCTTCTTAAGCAAGACCCAGAGAGACAAAGAGATGAAAGGCTGACAAATTTGACCACAAAAAATTTGTGTTGTTTAATTTTTTTCAGTAGACTTTTGATGAAGTGTCACATACATGGAGAGACGCTCGCAAGTCTGGGACTTACTTCAATCAGCCGGTACCACGTGACCTCGAGGCCGTGCCGTGAGAAATCTGAGGCTTCTGCTGCCCCAGGCTCGGAAGGCTCCCTCTCGGAACCAAACTTGAGAAACTCCAGGTCACGTGCAGGAGAAGTGAAGAATGAACAGCTGACAGCCACGTGTGCGCATGTGTGTGTGCGTGCGCGTGCCACTGTGGACTTCCCAGCTCAGGCCTGCAGCTGGAAAGTAAGACAAATATTTGATTGTTTTAAGCCATTATATTTCGGGGTGCTTTGGCATTCATCCGCAGACCACAGAAGCACTCCTTCCCCAGCGCTGTGCAGAGCCGCGGCCCATGGATCTCTCAGGACTCTATTCTATCCCACTGGTGCAAGAAGCTGTGTTCCTACCGACACCACAGGCTTTCGGGAGAGCTGACCCTTCTCCGTTTACGGAACAGCGGCAGAGCGAGAGCATCACTCCTCCTCCTTTAGGGTTGGCGCTCGTGGAGCCCGGATAACCGTCTCTTCTCCCGTGGAGGAGGAGAGTGCTCACCACAGAAGGACAGACTGGCAAACGCCACCTCGTTTGTGAGTAGAGAAACCCAGCCGCTCGCCGGGAAGGTGAGGGCGTGCTGGCCTTCAGACACAGATGGATCTAAGTCTGGTAAGATTGCAGACTTCGCAAAAAAACAAAAGCAAAACCAAACGAAACCAGGACACCCAGTTAAATTTGAATTTCAGATGAAGAATAAAGAACTTTTTAGGGAAAGTATGTCCCATATCTGTTCTTCCCCTGAGATTCAACTTTATTGGGGCAAATCTGTATTTCCCCAGCCACTTCAACCCAGGGGCTCAGACAGGGGTGCCCCGCCTCTCTCTCCTTATCTCGAGGGCTGTGCCCTGTTTATGGTCTCATTCTGTAAACATCTGCTTCTCACCATCCCAGAGGAAGAGAGGCCTTTATCTTCCTCCGGCTGCAGGAAGACCTCAGGGGGCGAGGTAGGTGCCCACCCCTGAACCCACGGTGGGGGCAGGAGCGCTGACCCCAGTAGGCAGCTGTGGGGAGTGGGCTCGGCCTCGTTCAGGCTCCACCCAGTCGGTTCCCCTCGGGAGAGAGGGGGTCGGTTGCCAGAAAACAGTGTAGGGAACACGGTGTCAGCTGGACCCCCGATCTCCTATGGGGTCACGGCCTGCCTAAACACCGGGCAAGGTTCAATCCACTGGAGTCATGACAACAAGCGCTGCTCTTGTTTCTGAAGGATTTTCTCTCATTTCAGTTCTTTTCCCTGGTGGTCTAAAAGAATCCTTCTGGGTCAGCAATGACGCGCTTCTCTTCCATTTTGTAAATCTGCACAGGCCTGAGGTGTGGTCGGTCCTGGGGGGACGGAGGCTGGGAGGCTGAGCCCCACGAAGATGGAAAGTCGATGCCCGTGATCACAGAGGATGTAGAAAAGGAATCTGAACTTCTGCTCCAGAAGCTGTTATTACGTTTAAACTTGGCAGAAAAGCAGCCACCCCGGAAATTCATACAGTCAGTGACGAGAATAATAATGATTATTACAATGAAGGCATGTTCTGGAGTCAGAGCCGTACCACCTGGCACCAGCGCGGTCCCGAGCTGCCTGCACCTGGCAGCGCCCTCCTCAGGACACGGCAGAGCTTCGAGGACGCGCTTGTCACTGCGAGCTGCCCTGTGGGCAAATCTAGGGGTAACGCAGGGGTGGCCTCGTCCCGAGGCTCCAGCACAGCGGGGTGCTGGTGGGCAGGTTGTGACAGGAGCCACGGTAGGCGAGGAGGGGCTCAGCTTTGTCTCTCCCAGTCGCCTCTCGTTGGGACCTCCTGGGAGGCAGAAACCCCAGAACGTTCCAGACCAGGGCCCTCAGCCCGCCTGTGCGAGGGGAGTGGGCTGAGAAGTGAGATAAACTCCCCGCTCTCTGCAGGGGGAGTTGGTGGGGGCGGGACAACGTGCAAACGCCCTGTCCCTGCTGGGGGGTTTCCTGAGCGCTGAGGGACACGCGCCACCTTCCTGCCCCTCCTGGGACAGCCACCGCCCTCAGGGTCCCAGTCCCAACCCTGGGACCAGGCTGCTGTCCATTTCAGAACAAAAGTGAAAGTAAAATAGAAACGATTTTAACTCCTCTGCCCGCTGATGAAGATCCCATCCAGCAAGGCTCTTCTCAGAGCAAAGCCGTGGGGCTGAGGGGCGCAGCGGCCAGAGTCCCGGGGGCCAGGCCGCCCAGCGGGGGACAAGTGTGTGCACCCAGCTTCTGCCGTCTTCCTGCTGAGCCGCCCAGGCAGGTGACTCATGGCTCTGAACCTTCATTTCTTCATCCATCGCCCGTGCAAATAACACCTTCATCACCGGTTGAAGAGTAGACGGAGAGACTCGCTTTCCCCTGTCCTCGGCGTGCTCGTCGCGAATGAGAGGGTAGAGACGAGGGGCCCCTGTGAGCCTGGCCGGCGGCCCAGGGGGCTCTGAGCCCCCAGCAGGCCGTGTAAACGGTTCATTTCCACGCACAGAGCTTATGATCCTGCGGTAAGATGGGAATCATCTATCATGCAGTTGTTAATAAATAATACATATACGTATAATTCAGGGCTAGATTATTAGTGTCAAGTATAAATACTGTAGGAGTTTAGGGAAATAGATAAAATTTTTTAGCTGTATCATTTAGGATTAGGTTCAGACGCACGTAGCAGAAAACATGTATAAGAGAGACTTGAACCAGATAATGATTTATTTTTCTTTTCCATAAAATGAATCTGGAGGTAGGCTGCTTAGAGTTGGTTTCTCACACCTCCCTTCTCCCATTATCAGGGATATAGGCCTTTTCTTTCTGCTCCAAATTTCCTCATGGTTGCAAAATCTCTATTGTGGCTGTGGCCATCACGTCTACATTCCGCCTAGCTGAATCAGCCACCTTTAGATAGCTTTCCTGGAAGCCCCATCCAACAGCTTTTTACATGGCCATCCTTATAGCAAGAGCTGCGAAGTATGTTCACAGAAGACATGTTTCTGTTTCCAATTTGTAGCGGTTTTGTGACCCAAAGGAGAAGAATTGCTCTTGGATTCATGGTCGTGGGTGCCTGGAGCCAGCTCCTGACCCTGTGAGATACAAAGCGTCTCTACTCCGTGTTCTCCCTGCCGGGTCCCCTTTCTCTCCACCTGTGCCCTTTCCCCCCATCCCTCTGGGTTCACCTTGGGCTGCTCCTGTAGAGAATCTGCAGGCCAGGGTGTGTCATAGGCTTCCACACGGTGGCCTGCTACCTGGACGTCCTGGCTGTTGGCCCAGCGAGCCGTCTCCTTTGCCCGGTGCCCCCAGAGCCGCCGCAGAGCCTGCATGAGTCAGGGGTCTTCAGGCCCTGCGGGACTGTGTCCTGTGCCAACAGCGGGCGTCACCCGCTCTAAGCCGCTCTGTGAAGGCAGAGAGGAGAGGAGGGCTCAGGGGCTCCTGGGCCAGGCAGCTGTGAGTGAATCATTATTTTACCAAAAGCCTTTTTGGCTGTGCTTGTTTCGTTCTCAACACTCTTAAGTTAGTCGGGCCGCCCTTCACGGATCACTAACTCACTCGGGTAATGACCATCTCTTGCGTAACAGAGGACGTTTTTGACTGTGTGGCACCTTCTCAGATGATTTTAATTGGATGGAGATGACAAGGTTCTATGTTTATAAGAAGGTTCAGCAGGGCACTCACAGGTCCACATGGTGACAGGACATTGACACCTGAAGAAGAAGAAATCCTGGGTGAGCACATGACAGCCAGGCGGGGACTATGGCATTGATAGACTTTCTCTTCTTTTCTTTCAAATGTAACTATTGTATTGATGAGAATGCTCTATGTACGAAAAGCAAAAATTCATTCCAAATCTCGTCACCAAGAAATCGTTACTGTTCCTGTTTCTTCAACATCATTTCAGAGATTTCCAGTGCATGTATTCTCAGAGGAAAGTAGATAGACATTTCTACAAAGTTTTACAAAAATGAGCTCAATGATTTAAAAATATATATCATTTATTAGATTTCATATAACTTGTATCTAACAAAATAAGATGAAAAGGAAGGACATGTGTAAGCTTCATAAGTGACATTAGTTCCTAAAAAACTCTAAGGCTCAAAAGAGTGAAGCTAAAAAGTTGGGATTAGGGTCAACTTTCTTTTTTAAATTTTTTTAAAATTTAATATTATAACTTAAAAAGCCCATTGATTTCCTCCTTGCACGTGCATTTCCCCCACCCATTTTCCTTCCCCATGACTGCTGCAGGTTTTCCCACTTTTACAGACTTGCATTTTGTACCACCAGCGTTTGCTCTGTGTCCATGGTTGCACAGTATTCAAATATAGAGCCAGTGTCCTTTTCTTCCAGGCTTTTTCATACTTAAGTTTTTTAAAAGTCTTGATTCAACTGGTGTTGGTTAAATTTGGGGGGTTAAGTATTTTTTTTTTTTTGAGAAGGGCTGGTGGGTGACACTATCGACTGAACTCTTCCCTGGTGGAGAAAGAGAACTTCTCGGGGTGTTCTGACCCCTGAGTGCCTTTCCCAGGGCCTCTGACACCACAGTGTCTTCTGACCCGAGTGCCCCTGCAGTGGAGTCTGAGGCTGGCCTACATTTTTCCATCTTAGGTGACGCAGACATCTTACCTCTGTGCCTGGACACTCAGACAATGCGATGTATCCTTGCAAGTCGGTAAATTCAGGTGAGTCTCAGGGATCAATGGTTGTGAACCAATTTTTCCTGGAACAGGAAAAAGTGCCCTTTAAATCTGCAGCCTTGTTTTTCCTTTGTGTCAGGAAAATCTTCCAGTAATCTGTTTTTTCTGTGCTCGTTTTCATTTCTGATAGACCAGTTGTGCTCGTGTCTGGCTCACCTCTGCGTCTAGCTGGGTCAAGCCACATGGAATTGCCATTTTGGGCCATTAAACCTACAAACATGGCGTTTTCTCCTGGTTCGACTAATCATCCCTTTCTGACTGTTGCTCTTGTCTTTGTTCTCATTGTGTGAATATCTCTGTGAAAGGCGATTAGCTTGTCCTCAGTGGAACTAATTAGGTGTGAGCTGTGTTGCCCGCTTCCCTGTGGTTTTGAATATAGGCCTTACCTCTCTAACAGTGAATTACTGGCCTCAATCCATTTCCGTATCGCGGCAATTTTTCATTTTAGTCTGTTGTCTCATTTCATCTTTGAATTCATTTCGCAGTCATTTCTGATTCTCTTTATTTTTAGCTAAATTTCATATAATTTATTATTGAAACTTTTTTCCTATTTCCTGGAGTATGTTCTAAGAGTAGGCGTAACCTGCATGTTTGCATGCTATTTCCCCCTCTCTCCTTCTTTTTCTTTTTCCTTTATAGCTGTGATGTGTTGAGTGGTCCCTGTGCCTCCCTCCCTCCTCTCCCCCAGCTCACCCCTTCTCTCTCTCCCTCTCTCTCTGGGGTTCACGGACCCAGCCGCTCCGCGGCATGTGGGATCTTCCCAGACCGGGGCACGAACCCACGTCCCCTGCATCGGCAGGCGGACTCTCAACCACTGCGCCACCAGGGAAGCCCTCTCTCTCTCTC
>NW_020837947.1:1906638-1906956 GCF_003676395.1 Aethalodelphis obliquidens
CTCTCCCTCCCTCTCTCCCTCTCTCTCCCTCTCTCTCCCTCTCTCTCCCTCTCTCTCTCTCTCTCTCCCTCTCTCTCTCTCCCTCTCTCTCTGGGGTTCACGGACCCAGCCGCTCCGCGGCATGTGGGATCTTCCCAGACCGGGGCACGAACCCACGTCCCCTGCATCGGCAGGCGGACTCTCAACCACTGCGCCACCAGGGAAGCCCTCTCTCTCTCTCCCTCTCCCTCTCTCTCTCTCTCTCTCTCTCTCTCCCTCTCTCTCTCCCTCTCTCTCTCCCTCTCCCTCTCTCTCTCTCCCTCTCTCTCTCTCTCTCTC
>NW_020837947.1:1907056-1908380 GCF_003676395.1 Aethalodelphis obliquidens
TTGGGTTCTGTACCCTCCCTGCTCTGCGGCTGCTGGAAGGTGTACCTGGGGGCAAAGGTGGTTATTGGAGCTGAAATCTGATCCTGGTTTTGTGTATTTTGTTAAGAGCCTAGAGTCACAGCCTATCCTAGTTCGAGCAAGTTCTCAGCAGGGCCTCTTCTCCTGCGTGTACCCTCAGCCTCTGCTAGGACCGGGCCTCCCTTCCGGGGGTTTGCATGTGTGCCGGCCTCCCCTGCTGGGCCCGCTGCCCCTGCCCACCTTCCTGCTGCGATTCCCGCCCGAGACGAGTGGGGCAGTCGCCCTGGACAGCCGCCTCTCTCTGCCCTTCCCCGGGCTCCTTGGCTCAGGGCCCGGGGACGGGCAGAACTTTGACCCCAGAGGCCCTTCCTATATATTTTCCCTAAATTGCCCATTGGTTGTTTCTTTTCAAATGTAGGTTTGTTGGTGGAAAGTCTCAGAATCTTGTCCGCTCACCTTCTTCCCTAAGACTTTGTTTCGAAGGCATAGGAGGAGCGTTGCTGGTTACTGCACTTCTCTGGCCGGACGTCACTTTTAAGAAGATCATGGAGTGAAAGTACTGTCTTTCCCTCTTTGGATGTTGTTACTGGGCCTTTGAACTGGTTTCTACACGTGGACTACTGGTTAGGTTTTGCAGGCGGATGGTTCTGGGGTCTGGCTGTGTTTGAAGGAGGCCCCTTTATGTATGTTAAATAATTTAAAATTTAAAAGCAATTTCTGTGACGATCCGTTCCTAGGCTTCCTCTTAGGGAAGGTCCCGACAGCATTCAGTGCGCTCGACCACTGCCTTCCCCAGACCCTCCCCCGTGGCGTCCGCCCCCCTGGACACTCAGTCGCCTTGGCTGTCCCCTCTCGGCCCCTGACCTCAGCCCTTCTTTCCTCTCCTCCCCTCTAGATGCTGATGGACGCCCTGCAGGACGGCTCATGGCGTTTCTAGGGGATTCCTGGTCCACCCACAGCCAGGCCCCAGCCCTCCTTCCAGCTGCCCAGGTGAGAGCCTACCTGGTCCCCCCCCCCCACCCACATCCTGTCTTTGGGAAAGTGGCTCCCCTTCAACAGTCAGGTCCGGACCTCACACTCCTTCCACCTTTCCCGCCACCGTCGTTTCCTGCCAGCATGGCTGGAAGGGGCTTCTGTATCAGTCTTTCCACTGAGTAACTTGCCCCCCAGAATTGATTCCCCACAAAGCAGCCGGGGAACTTGCAGTGAATTAGAATGAAAGCCAATGGCCTCACAGCTGTCCAGCGCCTCCGGGGCTCCGCTCTCTAACCTGGACTTCCTCTGCTGCCCCTCCCCGCTCCCCCCC
>NW_020837947.1:1908780-1910239 GCF_003676395.1 Aethalodelphis obliquidens
CTCTCTCTCTCCCTCCCTCTCTCCCTCTCTCTCCCTCTCTCCCTCTCTCCGTCTCTCTCTCTCCCTCACGTAGTGGGGGCAGGTGTCTCTGAATCGCCCATGTGCCTAGACATAAAGTGAAGCTTCCCTCTGAGCATTGGGTTCTGTACCCTCCCTGCTCTGCGGCTGCTGGAAGGTGTACCTGGGGGCAAAGGTGGTTATTGGAGCTGAAATCTGATCCTGGTTTTGTGTATTTTGTTAAGAGCCTAGAGTCACAGCCTATCCTAGTTCGAGCAAGTTCTCAGCAGGGCCTCTTCTCCTGCGTGTACCCTCAGCCTCTGCTAGGACCGGGCCTCCCTTCCGGGGGTTTGCATGTGTGCCGGCCTCCCCTGCTGGGCCCGCTGCCCCTGCCCACCTTCCTGCTGCGATTCCCGCCCGAGACGAGTGGGGCAGTCGCCCTGGACAGCCGCCTCTCTCTGCCCTTCCCCGGGCTCCTCGGCTCAGGGCCCGGGGACGGGCAGAACTTTGACCCCAGAGGCCCTTCCTATATATTTTCCCTAAATTGCCCATTGGTTGTTTCTTTTCAAATGTAGGTTTGTTGGTGGAAAGTCTCAGAATCTTGTCCGCTCACCTTCTTCCCTAAGACTTTGTTTCGAAGGCATAGGAGGAGCGTTGCTGGTTACTGTACTTCTCTGGCCGGACGTCACTTTTAAGAAGATCATGGAGTGAAAGTACTGTCTTTCCCTCTTTGGATGTTGTTACTGGGCCTTTGAACTGGTTTCTACACGTGGACTACTGGTTAGGTTTTGCAGGCGGATGGTTCTGGGGTCTGGCTGTGTTTGGAGGAGGCCCCTTTATGTATGTTAAATAATTTAAAATTTAAAAGCAATTTCTGTGACTATCCGTTCCTAGGCTTCCTCTTAGGGAAGGTCCCGACAGCATTCAGTGCGCTCGACCACTGCCTTCCCCAGACCCTCCCCCGTGGCGTCCGCCCCCCTGGACACTCAGTCGCCTTGGCTGTCCCCTCTCGGCCCCTGACCTCAGCCCTTCTTTCCTCTCCTCCCCTCTAGATGCTGATGGACGCCCTGCAGGACGGCTCATGGCGTTTCTAGGGGATTCCTGGTCCACCCACAGCCAGGCCCCAGCACTCCTTCCAGCTGCCCAGGTGAGAGCCTACCTGGTCCCCCCCCCCACCCACATCCTGTCTTTGGGAAAGTGGCTCCCCTTCAACAGTCAGGTCCGGACCTCACACTCCTTCCACCTTTCCCGCCACCGTCGTTTCCTGCCAGCATGGCTGGAAGGGGCTTCTGTATCAGTCTTTCCACTGAGTAACTTGCCCCCCAGAATTGATTCCCCACAAAGCAGCCGGGGAACTTGCAGTGAATTAGAATGAAAGCCAATGGCCTCACAGCTGTCCAGCGCCTCCGGGGCTCCGCTCTCTAACCTGGACTTCCTCTGCTGCCCCTCCCCGCTCCCCCCC
>NW_020837947.1:1910339-1970498 GCF_003676395.1 Aethalodelphis obliquidens
GCGCCTCCGGGGCTCCGCTCTCTCCCCTCGCCCCCCTCTGCCGCCCCCCCCCCCCCCCCCCGCTGCCCCTCCCCCCTCCCCCCTGCTGCCCCTCCCCGCTCCCCCCTGCACACTGACTTGCTGCACATGGGGGCTCCCACCTGGGGCCTGGCGATGCCCCTCCCTCCACCTGGAAGCCCCCCCCCCATAGCCCCGTGCTAATCCCCCACCTTCAAGTCCTTGCTCAGCTGTCACTCTGCAGTGAGGCCTACCCTGGCCGCCTTATTGAAAATTGCAACCGTCCACAGCTCCCCTTGCCCTCGCCCGGCCTGACGGACTGTGCCACCATCCACATCCTGTCCGTGTGCCCGTTTCACGGTCTTTATCTGTCTCTCTTGCTAGAGCGTAAAGTCCATGAGACGAGGGGTTATTCTATCTGGCTCATGGCAGTGCCTGGCTCATAGGAGGCAATAAACACGCACTGAATGAACGCATTAATACAAATTCAGTGAGTGAGTTCTAATGGAAATAAGCCATGGAAAGCGAAGAAAGACGTGGATTCCAAACCCAAGTCTGCTGTTTATGTGGTAGCTGTGTGATCTGGGCCTTTCACACTTGAAAGGGGAGAACACGGCCTCGGGTGATCGTGGCGATGGGCCTGCCATCACGCTGGGCCCACGCTCATAGGAGAAATGAAAACACGCCGTCTGGCTCTATTGACTGCATACAGCAAGGAGCTATTTGGGCTGGGAAAATAACTAGAAGTAGGGAGGTCGATAAATAGGGGGTTACAGTAGAAAGAAAGAGAAAGCACACTCAGTAACCCCATGCCTGGGGAGGGGAAATACGCCCTCCCCACAGTTAATCAGCTCCGCCTCGCAGCAGCAAAGGAGCAAAGAGGTTCAGAGCCATTAGACCTGTTCCACAGGGCAGCGTGGAGCTGAGCCTGACTGCCCCCCCCCCCGCCCCGAACGCCCCTTCTGTCCCCGATTCCCCAGCAACCTTCACCTGCCAAGAGGAAAACCGAAATATTCAGCTAATGTTCTCATGCTGTCACTCTTCACCTCTCCCGTCGTTCCGAGCTTCTATTAATAGACTGCATTTGGGGACCCAGAGGGGCACACCCCTTGCAATAGGCTCGAATTTCAAAAGTCTCATTTTGAAAATGGTTGATGAAATTGATTAGATTTCGTATTCCATCTTTCACTGAGAAATTCACATTATCTAGACATGGTGCCTATTATTCAATTTGTACATGGAAACCCAAACTTCCTGCCTAATTTTGGTTGTGTCATGCTGGGTTTTTTCTAGTGTATAATAACGCCATCAAAGTGAAAACTATGGAAGTTCAGAACAACACCCCAAGCCCCTGAAACCTGACGTGACACTTAAATTTCCAACCAACCTTCTAGAATTCCACTTTTCTTCCTTGGTTTTATGCAAATTCCAGATGCTGAGGATTTATTTATGTGTTTCTTTAATAGCTTTTCCTTGAAATGCAGAGAAAGAGGCTCTTACGTCTTCCTCCGGTGTCGCTGAATCCCAGCTGGCGGGTGCCTGATATGTGATGCTGAACGGTGACAGTGACCTTGGCCCGCGGGGAAAGCCCGAGCTTGAGAGGCACTTAGGCGCAAGGGACCCAGGGTGATTGTGTCCCCCAGGTAAGGAAGCAGACGAATGTGTCCTGTGTGTCATGTATGAGCACAGATCCCATACTCCCCGCAAAGCTAAATCATTATTCGTGAAGCGCTTGCATCGGGAAGACGCTCAGGGCACATGTGTATTATTCCAGCTGGACGGAACGCACAGAGACAGGACTGAAACTGGAGGGAGATAGTTGCGTGCTGTCTTTCTCTGATGAGCTTTCATGAGTAGACAGGCGAGGACGATACAAAGCCCTGAATCATCGCATGACGACACCGGGCCGACAGGCAGAGCTGGTTTGCTGCAGGCCCGGAGAGTCCTCTGGGCTGAGATGTAGTCCTCAGTGTTTCTGGTTGTCATCTTCCTTGTCTTTTTTTTTCTTTTAAATTAATTATTTGTTTATTTAACCTCTTTATTGGAGTATAACTGCTTTACAATGGTGTGTTAGTTTCTGCTGTATAACAAAGTGAATCAGCTACACATATACATATATCCCCATATCCCCTCCCTCTTGCGTCTCCCTCCCCATCCCATCCCACCCCTCTAGGTGGTCACAAAGCACCGAGCTGATCTCCCGGTGCTATGCGGCTGCTTCCCACTAGCTATCTACCTTACATTTGGTAGTGTATATATGTCCGTGCCTCTCTCTCACTTCGTCCCAGCTTACCCTTCTCCCTCCCCATGTCCTCAAGTCCATTCTCTACGTCTGCATCTTTATTCCTGTCCTGCCCCTAGGTTCTTCAGAACCACTTTTTTTTTTTTTTTTTTAGATTCCATATATATGTGTTAGCATATGGTATTTGTCTTTCTCTTTCTGACCTACTTCACTCTGTATGACAGACTCTAGGTCTATCCACCTCATTACAAATAGCTCATTTTTGTTTCTTTTTATGGCTAAGTAATATTCCATTGTATATATGTGCCATATCTTCTTTATCCATTCATCTGTTGATGAACACTTAGGTTGTTTCTGTGTCCTTGCTACTGTAAATAGAGCTGCAATGAACATTTTGGTACATGACTCTTTTTGAATTTTGGTTTTCTCAGGGTATATGCCCAGTAGTGGAATTGCTGGGTCATATGGTAGTTCTATTTGTAGTTTTTTAAGGAACCTCCATACTGTTCTCCATAGTGGCTGAACCAATTCACATTCCCACCAACAGTGCAAGAGTGTTCCCTTTTCTCCACACCCTCTCCAGCATTTATTGTTTGTAGACTTTTTGATGATGGCCATTCTGACTGGTGTGAGGTGATACCTCACTGTAGTTTTGATTTGCATTTCTCTAATGATTGGTGATGTTGAGCATCTTTTCATGTGTTTGTTGGCAGTCTGTATATCTTCTTTGGAGAAATGTCTATTTAGGTCTTCTGCCCATTTTTGGATTGGGTTGTTTGCTTTTTGATATTGAGCTGCATGAGTTGATTGTATGTTTTGGAGATTAATCCTTTGTCAGTTGTTTCATTTGCAAATATTTTCTCCCATTCTGAGGGTTGTCTTTTGGTCTTGTTTATGGTTTCCTTTGCTGTGCAAAAGCTTTGAAGTTTCATTAGGTCCCATGTGTTTATTTTTGTTTTTATTTCCATTTCTCTAGGAGGTGGGTCAAAAAGGATTTATGTCATGTGATTTATGTCATGTGATTTATGTCATGGAGTGTTCTACCTATGTTTTCCTCTAAGAGTTTGATAGTGTCTGGCCTTACATTTAGGTCTTTAATCCATTTTGAGTTATTTTTGTGTATGGTATTAGAGAGTGTTCTAATTTAATTCTTTTACATGTAGCTGTCCAGTTTTCCCAGCACCATTTATTAAAGAGGCTGTCTTTTCTCCATTGTATATTCTTGCCTCCTTTATCAAAAATAAGGTGACCATATGGGCATGAGTTTATCACTGGACTTTCTATCCTGTTCTATTGATCTATATTTCTGTTTTTGTGCCAGTACCATACTTTCTTGATTACTGTAGCTTTGGAGTATAGTCTGAAGTCCTGGAGCCTGATTCCTCCAGCTCTGTTTTTCTTTCTCAAGATTGTTTTGGCTATTCAGGGTCTTTTGTGTTTCCATACAAATTGGGAAATTTTTTGTTCTGTGAAAAATGCCATTGGTAGTTTGATAGGGGTTGCACTGAATCTGTAGATTGCTTTGGGTAGTATAGTCATTTTCATAGTGTTGATTATTCCCATCCAAGAATATGGTATATGTCTCCATCTGTTTATATCATCTTTAATTTCTTTCATCAGTGTCTTATAGTTTTCTGCATATAGGTCTTTTGTCTCCTTAAGTAGGTTTATTCCTAGGTATTTTGCTCTTTTTTTTGCAATGGTAAATAGGAATGCTTCCCTAATTTCTCTTTCAGATTTTTCATCATTAGTGTATAGGAATGCAAGAGATTTCTGTGCATTAATTTTGTATCCTGCTGCTTTACCAAATTCATTGATTAGCTCTAGTAGTTTTCTGGTAGCATCTTTAGGATTCTCTACGTATAGTATCATGTCATCTGCAAACAGTGACAGTTTTACTTCTTCCTTTCCGATTTGTATTCCTTTTATTTCTTTTTTTTCTCTGATTGCTGGGGCTAAAACTTCCAAAACTATGTTGAATAATAGTGGTGAGAGTGGGCAACCTTGTCTTGTTCCTGATCTTAGCAGAAATGGTTTCAGTGTTTCATCATTGAGAATGATGTTGCTGTGGGTTTGTCATATATGGCCTTTTTTATGTTGAGGTAGGTTCCCTCTATGCCTACTTTCTGGAGGGTTTTTTTTTTTATCATGTTGAATTTTGTTGAAAGCTTTTCCTGCATCTATTGAGATGATCATATGGTTTTTATTCCTCAGTTTGTTAATATGGTGTATCACATTGATTTGCATATATTGAAGAATCCTTGTACTCCTGGGATAAACCCCACTTGATCATGGTGTATGATCCTTTTAATGTGCTGTTGGATTTTGTTTGCTAGTATTTTGTTGAGGATTTTTGCATCTATGTTCATCAGTGGTATTGGCCTGTAGTTTTCTCTTTTTGTGGCATCTTTCTCTGGTTTAGGTATCAGAGTGATGGTGGTCTTGTAGAATGAGTTTTGGAGTGTTCCTCCCTCTGCTATATTTTGGAAGAGTTTGAGAAGGATAGGTACTAGCTCTTCTCTAAATGTTTGATAGAATTTTCCTGTGAAGCCATCTGGTCCTGGGCTTTTATTTGTTGGGAGATTTTTAATCACAGCTTCAATTTCAGTGCTTGTGATTGGTCTGTTTATATTTTCTATTTCTTCCTGGTTCAGTCTTAGAAGGTTGTACTTCTCTAAGAATTTGTCCATTTCTTCCAGGTTATCCATTTTGTCGGCATATAGTTCCTTGTAGTAATCTCTCATGATCCTTTGTATTTCTGCAGTGTCAGTTGTTACTCCTCCTTTTTCATTTCCAATTCTATTGATTTGAGTCTTCTCCCTTTTTTTCTTGATGAGTCTGGCTAATGCTTTATCAATTTTGTTTATCTTCTCAAAGAACCAGCTTTTAGTTTTATTGCTCTTTGCTATCATTTTGTTCATTGCTTTTTCACTTATTTCCGATCTGATCTTTATGATTTCTTTCCTTCTGCTAACTTTGGGGTTTTTTTGTTCTTCTTCCTCTAATTGCTTTAGGTGTAAGGTTGGGTTGTTTATTTGAGATGTTTGTTGTTTCTTGAGGTAGGATTGTATTGCTATAAACTTCCCTCTTAGAACTGCTTTTGCTGCATCCCATAGGTTTTGGGTCGTTGTGTTTTCATTGTCATGATGATGTCTTCTTTTTTCCTTCTCTTATCTTCCCTTCCCTTCTCTTCTCTCTCTTTCCCTCTTTTTTCCCAGTCCTCTCAGACCAGGCATCCATCACCCAGGTGGAGGCTGGAGAGCCAGGCTGGCTCCGTGGACATGTCCCCGTGGTCGGTCCTCCTCCAGGGGTGGTCAGGGAACCACAACACGGGAGGAGCTGGGCGCTGACCTGGGCTGACTGGGCCGACCTTGGGCCAGGCTGGCTGCACTGGACCAGTCCCTGGGCTGTGGGGGCCACACTGTCCCTCAAAGGATGGGCTGGGATCCCTGGATGCAGCGAAACCACTTTGAGGCCCGAGGAAGGGGCTTCCTGGGCCCAGTGGCCCGGTGGAGGGCTGGTCCTGGAGACCCCAGGGACCACTGACACCTTCCTTGTCTTTTTAACAAGAATTCCTCCTCCTTTGGCCAGGCCTGCACGGAGAGGTTGTGGGAGGTGGAGTGAGCTGAATCGGAATGCAGACAGAGAGCACTGACTTAGCCCCGTGTCTGGCACATGGTGGCACCGGACAAGCCCTCATGGGCACCACCCCACCTATTCCCTCAGGAGAGCCTTCCAGAAACTCTGGGAAACGCTGGCTGTCCAGTTCCTGAGTCGATGGCCTCCTAGCCACGTTGTTGGGTAACCTAGGGGTGGTCCAGAGTTTCTTTCCTCTTTAATCCTAAGGACACACTCTTTTAGAAAACAAAGCTCCTTTTGCATAAAAAAGTAGTCATTAACTAGTCCTAAGCTAACCTGTTAGGAGACTTCAAGGACTTGTTGGGAGAGAATGCCTTATTTGGAACAAACATATCAAGGGAGGGTTCTGATGTTCACACCCGATGTACCGTGGATGTGATTGAGTTTCATTCTTGCAGGAACGTGCCAGGTGAATTCCAACCCGTGCACATGTAATGCATTTGCCTAAAAGACAATCAGGCAGTTTCCAGGTGCCCAAAGCCTCCCTGGCACTCGGAATATGACGAAGAATGGGATGTGGTCCTGTCTTCAGGGCCCCTCCCTCCCAAACCCCATCAGACCCGCCCCCAGTCCCCGGGACTCTCAGCTCTGCTCCTCGAGTTCCTGTACCCTCCCCAGCACCCGCCCCACCAGAGCGGTCAGCCCTACACCTCACTGCTGTCCATGAGGGCAAGTCCTCAAGGGCATAAAGCAGATGCGCCGTTTGTGTATCTTTGAAAGACTTTTCATGTTAATAAACTCTCACATCAGGAAAATAAAGTTCTTGGGGTGGCCCCAGGTCCCAGCTTTTTAATGAGCCAATATTGTCACCACATCTGCTGCATGTGGTTGGGACTTGCTGTCCTGCTTCCCATTTAAGTTGCTGGACTTTTATAGACGTGCGTCTCATGTTCTCAATTAGCTCTAAGCTTTTAAAACTGGGACTGCGCGATGTCACACTCCTCATTTTATCCCTCCCGCACTGATCATGAAGGAACGAATGAATGGGCTTGCGAGGGAATTCTTAGACCCCAGGGTACCTGCACAGTTTTCTCTGGATCAGAGTTTAGGAAATCAGGGTTATTGATGCTAATGGCTCCCTTCTCTCACTTCTTTTCCTTTCACTAGTGTGGAGAACACTGGCTTTAGGGTCAGGCCGGCCCGGGTCTAAATCCCAGCTCTGAGCCTTGTGCGCTGTGGCATCAGGTCAATCACTTGGCCGCTCTGAAACCTGCTCCCCCCCCCCCCCCCCCCCTTCCGTCTCTCTCCCTTCCCGGGTTTTAGCACTGAAGTCAAGGCCGACCCAGGACGCTTTGGAAGAGCCCCCTAAACCTGTCGGATGAGCAGCCTGCCCATGCCTGCACCCCTGCTCTCTCTGTCCCCAGGGGATAGTAGGAAAAGTGGGGCTCTTCCCGGGCCACGGGGCAGGTGCCCAATGCTCTGGCATAATCTATTCTTGGAGCTGGGCCACAAAACAGGCCCAGGAGAAGGTGCAGACGGGGTCATCCTACAAGGAAAGAAACATCCAGGTGAAGCTCAGTACGTGCTCCCAAGGGTGCCGGCCTGGGAAGGCGCAGCCTGGATAAAATACTGGTGCTTTGGGGCATCTGCTGGCTGTGCGGGGCTCCTGGGAGAGGGAGGCGGCCCTGGTGGGTGGGGCGGGGGGCAGTGGGTTAGGGAGCCTGGGTTGCCTCTGGGATATTCCTACAGCCACTCAGGTGACATCTTCTGGGGTGTAGAAAGGTTTTCAGGGGATCCCTGGCCACACATGCATCCTCAGTGACTGTCCAGATGCTTTAAGCTTTCGGCCAGTTTTGAATTGGGGCCTTCTGATTGCCGTGTTCTTGCTGGTTTGCTGAGGGGTTCACGGGTGACGTCCAGTGGCCCTGGCACCCGCCCGAGGCCAGTGACACAGCTCCGCCCATCCACAGTGTCTGAGAAAACGGGCTGCTCCGGCAGAGGCCAGCCCGGGAGTCCTCCCCAGCCCTTCCTTCCAGAGGCAAACAGCCGGGGTGACACTGACCTCGTCTGGCGCAGCCGCCGCCCTAGCGCGCAGCAGTGGTATCACCGCTCAGCCCCCCAGTGCCGTAGCGTTTTCCTTGTCACCGCCGTGCAGGCACCTTGACAGGATAAGTTAGCAAAATGCCACGGCTCTCAGAGCGCGACACTCCAACCACAGCTTCTGAGCCTGGCTTCACGGTCCTTAAAATAGAACCAGGTCCCCGTGGTCTCCGGGCTGTCGGCGCCGCCTCCTCAGAGATGATTATCTGAGAACCCGGCTGAGCTGAGCCACGCCGGCCACTCGTTCCAGACGGTGCCGGGCTCAGCAGAGCCCAGCAAGGTCACCCAGCAGACCCCGAAACACGCGTGTCCCCGAGCCTTCACCCCAGAACTGCCCATATGGCGGCGCCCAGACTGGTGAGCAAAGAACGTGGCACCGACGGTTCCCGAGGTCGTGTGGTTTCTTCTGTGGTTGTCGCTATGGCAACGGATAACTGATGAGAAAACAGTAGCGCCTCCCAGACATGCTTGCTGTAGAGCATTCATTGTAGAAGGTGTAAAAATGTACAAAGTGGAAAAGGTCACCCTAAAGCCCACCAGGTGGAGAAAACTATGACCCACACCTCCATGCTCTGGAGAGTTTTCTAAAAGTGTATTTAGAGCAAAATTGAGCAAAAATCTTAACACTGATCAGTATTTTCCTGACCAACTTTGTGTTCCTTTTTGCTTTGGCAACTAGGAAGCTCTTGATCAACTTTTCAGCCCAACTTCAGGAGTGGGGAAGAAGCTTCCTTAGATTTCTTTTGTTTGTTATTCTTCTCCCTGGTCTTATTTCACTGGGTTACTTTTTTCTTTCCCTTCCCTCTGAGTTCTTTATTTATGTTTTAACTTTAATCTTATAATGTGCATTTTCTGTAAACGTCATGCAATAAAATAAAACAAAGTTTTGCTCAAACAAATTCGAGTGAACCAGGGAGAAGTGAAGGGAAGAAACCACCCCGAGACTGTTTAACACCTTGAAATTCATTTCTATTTACCATTCCTCTCTTCATGTCTTGAGTATTTATGGCAGACCCAGGACACTTGGGTCCACACAGTGAGGAGGGAGCTGCCATGGGAGCCCCGGAAGAGGTGTAGGCTCATCTTTGCGTGAGGGGTCGGGGGACGCGGCCAGATGGGGGGAGCTTGTCCTTGAAATCAGGAAGGAGGCCTGGAGGGGACAGATGTGATGGTGGAGAAAAGGCCCGTCCGAGGAGGTGACATCTGATCCACAAGATGAACTATGAGAAGGAACTTTCTTGCTCTTCCAGAAGCTTCTGGAAGTTTCCTGAGGTCACCCTCAGGAGCTCGGAGGTGTCTGAAGCTGTCAGGGCCACACCAGGAGTTCTGATGGCAGTGGTCCTGTGCCCCCAGGGAGGTGGGCAGAGAGGAGGCCGCCCAGTTACCTCAAGCACAGGCTGCCGGAGGGGACCACGGCAGCTCCAGGCCTCAGCCTGGTGCCCGGCCATGTCCTGAGGACTGAGGTGGGCCACCTTCAGATGCTTCCCAGAGACCCGGGGAGCCTCCCCGCAGAACCCAGAGAACAGCCCGAAAGAGCCCAGTGCCCTGGGAGCTGCCCGCTGGGTGAGGGGCTGGGAGGGACGTTCACACGCTCTCCCTTCACCCTGGACGCCTGGGAGGAAGGAACCCAAAGAGTCACCCGGGGCGGAGGCCGGGGAGGGATGGGCAGCCACCAACCGTGTCACAGACTTGCTGCGGCCAGAGAGGCCTGGCCCGTCAGAGGCAGAGAGAAGGCCGCTGTCCTGCCAGAGGGCAGCACCCAGCCCTGCACCTCTGCCCTGTCGGTGACACCACCCTCCCTGGGCTCTGTCGCTGCCGCGCCCATGCACGCACACCCTCACACTTACACACACACACACACACCCTCCTTCCCCCTGAGCCTGAGCTCTTTCTGGCAGGGGGTGGGTTCTCACAGGGTCACAGGCTCTTGTCTCCAAGGTGCCAACGATGGGACCCCAGGCAGCGTGAGGGCCGGAGCTTAGGGCCAGCCTCCACAGCCCAGCATGGCCCATCCTGGTCTCACAGCAGCTGGGCTCAGGCCCTCACCATGACATGGGGGGTCCCCTGAGCACAGACACACCACAAACACGCCGTGGGCTCTAGCAGCAACAGAAAGAATCTTAGTGGGATTCCAGCTCTTTATGTTTCAGTATGAGTTTGTGTGCTCTGATTTTTTTGTGATTTTTAGTGTGTATCCTTAAGGAGCATCGTGGGCTCTGTTTTTAAAACCTCACATTTCGGGCTTCCCTGGTGGCGCAGTGGTTGGGAGTCCACCTGCCGGTGCAGGGGACACGGGTTCGTGCCTTGGTCCGGGAAGATCCCACATGCCGCGGAGCGGCTGGGCCCGTGAGCCATGGCCGCTGGGCCTGCGCGTCCAGAGCCTGTGCTCCGCAACGGGAGAGGCCACAACAGTGAGAGGCCCGCGTACCGCAAAAACAAAACAAAACAAAAAACCAAACCAAAACAAAACCCCTCACATTTCAAAAGCCACACCTGCTGCTAAAACCATCTATGTTCTTCTGGGTACTCGTAATGAGTAAAGACAAAATGGATTGAACTTATCAAATATTATTTATTAATATTTTCCAAGATAAGTGTTTCCCAAGTGTGGAATATATGACTGGTAATTTAGAAAATAACTTTAGGTAGTCCGTGTATGAATGCTTTTATTTCTTTCTAAAATTTCTTTCACTAAAGTACAGTTGATTTGCAATATTGTGTTAATTTCTGCCTGCGCAGCAAGTGACTTAGTCATACGTATATACATTCTTTGTCATGTTCTTTTCCATGATGGTTTATCCCAGGATAGTGAACAGAGTTCCCTGTGCTCTACAGTAGGCCCTTGTTGTTTATCCATCCTATAGATAATAGTTTGCATCTGCTGACCCCAAACTCCCAAACCATCCCTCACCCCTCCTCCTGACCCTTACCCCCGCCTAGGCAACCACAAGTCTGTTCTCTATGTCTCTGAGCCTGTTTCTGTTTTGTTGATAAGTTCATTTGTGTCGTATTTTAGATTCCACATATAAGTGATATCATACGGTATTTGTCTTTCTCTGTCTGACTTACTTCACTTAGTATGATAATCTCTGGGTCCATCCATGTTGCTGCAAATGGCATGATTTCATTCTTTTTTATGGCTGAGTAGTATTCCATTGTATATATGTACCACACCTTCTTTATACTGAATGCTTTTATCTTAATGGTTGTTTGTTTCAATGTGTACTAGGAAAAGAAAATACTGCAGACTCATGACCTGGTGGTTATTTTTGCTTAAGGAAAAGGCTATACTATGTTTTTAAGTTAAAAAGTGAATCAATTTAAGGAAAAATAAAAGGCAATGATGCTGCAAGTGGTAAGAAAATACGGCTGAAATTATGGGAAAAAATGCAAAAGTTGGAGAACTGTACAGCATGAACAAAACATGTTCTCTAACTGAAGAGCTGATTTCTCACAGTGCACTTTTTTTTTTTTATGGTTCTGTTTTTCATTCCTTTTTCCTGTCATGTCAACATAACCCATGTAAATGGACTGTATTTTCTTTGCTATTGATGCTTTTGGTGTTTGGAAAATCACATATCCTGTTTTAAATTATACTAGTGAGTATATTCAAGATTTCAAAGTAATTCTTTAATTTACACTTTTGAAACAGTGTACAAAGTGGGTTTTGTGTGTGCACGCGTCTGCATGTGTGTACGTACGTGCAGGAGAGAGGCCGTGAAGGACCCTTTATTCTCCTCCCTGCCCCCACACCCCTCTGCCCTCAACTTCTTGACTTTTGTTCATTTAATCTGGGGTTTCTGTTCCTGATAGTTTTGTTGTTCATTTTCTATTTTGCGGTTTTTTTTTTTTTTTGGAACTTGGTAGATTTAGAAGTTTTGCTTTTTTTAAACTGGTCTCAGTGGTCTTGGCCAGTGTTACCATGGATGACTTTCCCTTTCTTGAGCTCATTTTTGCTTCTTATCTCAGTGGCTGAAACATATTTTCAAGTAAATTTTTCCAGGAAGGTGTATTCTTTGTAAGTTCTTGTGGATTTGATATGATTCCTGTTGTTTTTAACTAAATAATCTTTTTGATGAGAGCACAAGAACATGATTTAAACATGCAAGCCTGTCTTTACGCAGGAATCCAAGCTGGACTGGCTTCGAGGTGTGAGGGTCACGTTCTCTCTTCCTTACAGCTCTTTATATGTGGCTTCCTTCCACGCTGGCACAGAGGGCTGCGTCCTAGAAATCTAAGATAATCTTAATTTGTATTTCCTTGCATGTGATTTTTTTTCCTCTTCTGGGTTCTCACGGTGTTTTGACTATTACCTTACCCCACTTTGGGGATATTTATAATGTTAAGTGAGAGGTACTGTATTGCTCTTCACAAATCCTTATTTACAGCTCCTAAACTCAATAGCCAAGGAGACAAAATCATACACTTAATATTTTAATAGGCCTAAGAAATAACATTTCAATGTACCGAGAGTTCTTAAGAAAGACATTCTAAGCAAAAAACACCAGGGCTAAAGCAGCTGTCCATCGATTTCCTATCCATGGGGGACTCAGGGCCTGGAGTAAGAGCCCCGTTGTCAGGGTTCCCTCCACCGGGAAGGTTGGGGACGTTGGCAGTTCATCCCTGAAGCCCCATGAGGCTGTAGCACTCTTGCTTTTATGGTTCTAGGACTGTGGGTAAATGGGTTTTAGCCATGAAAGGAAATAGGTGGTCCTTCAGCTGCAAGAAACAGAAACTCTGACTCAAACTGGCTTCAAAGGAAGAAAGGAAATGTATTACCTCACACGTCAGGAAACGGGAAGCCCTGGGCGGGCGTGGGGTGTGGATGCCGTGACTCAGTGGCTCAGCCCGGCCATTGGTCATCTGCGGCTCTCCATCCGAAGGCCGGTTTTCCCCTGTCGTCAGACGCTGAGGGCTGCAGGCGCTGGGCTGCGTCTTCCACGCCAGTCCCAGGGAGAGGGCCCTGCCCCAGCGTGGGACTGGGAACCCTTCTCTGCACTCTGACGCACTGTTCTCCCTGCAGGACCTAAACTGTGACCAGATGGGGTACCGGCTGTGTGCCCAGAGGCTCATCTCTGGTCCTGAGCCCTAGACCCCAGGGCTGCAGACCCCCGGCTGGATTGGCCCACTGCGCCCCCTGCGGCAGGAAGATGAGATTACATGGGGAGGGGATAGAAATGGGAACAGAATCGTAATTCTGCATCTACAAAAGAAAAACAGACTCACAGACACAGAGATCAGACTTGTGGTTGCCAAGGGGGAGGGGGTTGGGGAGGGATGGAATGGGAGTTTGGGGTCAGCAGATGCAAACTATTGTGTACAGGATGGATAAACCACAGGTCCTGCTGTGAGTACAGGGAACTACATTCACTATCCTGGGATAAACCATAATGGAAAAGAATATGGAAAAGAATACGCATGTATATGTAACTGAGTCACTTTGCTGTACAGCAGAAATTAACACAACAGTGTAAATCAACTAGACTTCAATAAAATTTTTAAAACTGTGGTTCTTTCAGCGGGAGAAAGTGTCTCCTGTGGATGGAGTTGGGGGGGACAGATTGCTCACCCTCCTCCTGTGTTCTAATTGGTGGAGACGAGAAAAAACCCAATGGAGGCTGGAGAATCAGCTCCATGAACAGGGTGAGTGCCTCATAGCCCCAGAGAACGGGGCGCTTTGGTCAAGCGGGACTGGGGAATCTAGCTGGCACCCAGGTTGGGGGCCTCCTACGGTCTCCCAACCTCTAGACCTGGGGTCTGATGTAAAAGCATGAGCTCTGCAGAGCTGGGCCCAGGCGGACCCACCTGGCCGCCCACCTGTGCCTGGACCACAGACCAGGGCACCCACGGCCCGAGGAGTGGATGGCAGGTCCGGGCCCCGAGCAGGAAGCAGGGAGCCCTTGAGGGGCAGAGACACATGGCCAGGAGACGTCCAGTGCCAGACCTGGCGTCTGTGCCGCTGGCTCCTGACCAACAGGCAGGTGCAGAACATCCCGGCCAGTGAGCGCCTCTGTAGGTGGGGACGGGACGGCACCCAGCCCGCCTCCACCCCCTGGACCCAGCCACGTGGCCTTTCCTGGGGATGGTCAGTGCCAGTGCCCCGCTCCTCCCTTGGGCGAGAGCCCGCCTCCGAGGAGACCCCCGTGTCCTCCCTTTCCGACGCCCACTTCCCACTCTCCTGCTCTGTCTTCCGCCCTCCTTCCTCCCATGTGGGGCTCTTGCCCACTCATTCCCTTTCCGTGTCTCTCAGCTGCTGCCTGGAGTGTCCAGCCACTTCTGACCTCAAACTCCGGCAGAGCTCTGATGCAGCAGGTGGTGACCGTCCCCCACGCACATCCCTGTCCAGCAGGGCAGGTATGTTTAGCAAGTCTGTGACCCTCTGCTGGACACAGCAGAGTCTCCAGTTGAGCACTCTCTCTCTGGAAATGGACGGCCTGGGTTCGGATTGCAGTCTTCCTCCCATGTGGACGGACTAGTCCCATGACCTTGGGAAGCCTCATCCCTGCCCTATGTCTCAGTTTCATCACCTGGAGAGGGGGATGTGGGCATTACCTTGTGTAATGTAGTACCATAGGCATTAAATTAAAGAGGGCTCCAAAGCTCGAGAGGCTGTAAACGTCCCACGTACACTGTAATCACTGTCCCTCCTTCAGTCCCTGTGGTGGGGCAGAGTCACTGGGGACCCACATCGAATCCCCTAGCAATGGCCGTTAGCATTGCAGATCCTGGGTGCCCATCGCCCTGACCTGTTGGAAATTAGTGCTGTCTTTAACATCCTTACATGAAAAAGAAGAGAGAAAGAAAGAAAGAAAGAAAGAAAGAGAGAGAGAGAGAGAGAGAGAGAGAGAGAGAGAGAAAGGGAAAGGAAGGAAGGAAGAGAAAGAAAGAGAAAAAGAAAGAGAGAAAGAAAGAGGAAGAAAGAAAGAGAAAAGGAGAGAAAGAAAGAAAAATGAAAGAGAATGAAAGAAAAGGAAAGAAAGAGAAAGAAGGAAAGGAAGGAAGAAAGCAAGCTGGAAGAGGAACAAGAGGAAGCATCCCTGGAGCAGGGACGGGACCATTCACACTCTGGGCCACAGCTCAGAACGGAGGCCCGTGGGCAGCCGTGACTGCGAGAACAGCAGGCAGCAATCTGGGGATGACGGCCCGACGGCCTGGCCTCAGACCCTGATTTGGTCTAATCGTGTGAACGGTCTCCTGTTGTGCGTTCACTGCACCAACCTTTTTAGAGGACTCGATGGACGTGGTGTAAGGGTGGTGATGGCTGTGAAGATGTTATTTAAATCATCTCGCTGGTTTTATTTATCAAGGTAAAAGTCGCTTTGTTCATAAATACTATGATAATTGAAATTAGCTTTGAAGTTATGAGTGCTATTACAGGAGTAAAATTACCCTGCGGCGTACAATCGAAACAAATTCCTTCCCAACACAAAAGGAGCCCTTTGCCAAGTGCGTCTCTCACAGCCCACACCCCTCCTCCCTGCAAAAAGGCCATAGAAAAAACCTTGGCACTGCTTAGATGTGTAAGAGTAATACTCCTGAAAATTCTGGGTAGATAAGCGGATCAGATAAAGCCCGGGGTGTCAGGGTAAATCCTTTCTTATTACAAAGGACAAGAGCAATTTAAAAACTCATATAAAGATAACTTTACAGTAAAAAACCCTCTCTTTATAACGTTTTTCCCCTGTCTGTACAATAAATACAATCTAGTGAAAAAAACAATAGAGAAGTGGGAAAAGATTAGAAAATAAAAATTTCCACAACCACCGTCCTGCCCACATTCCATTCACAGAGCCACAGTCAGAGCCTGCAGATACCCTTCCTGTTTTGTTTCTCTGGGCCTGAACCGAAGCAAAGACAGCACATGAATTAATCGTCCTGAAACTGGATCCTGCTATACATGTGACTCTGTTACCTTCTTTTCCTTAATAATATGTCTTGGGCGTCTTTCCACGTCAGTGACTGCAGATCTACGTTATCCTTTTCAACAGCTGCGTCGTGCGGCTCCACCAGGATCTATGAACCAAGCCGTGGTTGGTCCCCATTTGGGTTTCCCCCAACTTTTGCTATTTTATCCTGTACACAAATCTTTGTGGATTTAGGTGAATGTTTCTGGGGGCACGTTCCTAGGAGTCCATGTGTCCTCTCCAAGCCCCCTCGGAGAATGCAGGAGCGGGCGGGGCTCCGTGGGGCTACACAGGAAACAAAGGGCTTAGTCTGGGTAGCAGCCTGTAGGGTTCTGTTCCCCGGGGCCCAAGAGGCTGGAGGGGGCCCGTACCAAAGAGGAGAGGGGAGGAGGAACTCTGTCCTGCATAAGCACACGAAACGCGGGTTCACTGTGCAAGAAGCCCCTGCGTATTCTAGACCCAGATCGTCCGTCTGCTCTCGTGGCTTTAGCCATTTCTCAAAGTCTGGTACTGGGACCGTCTGGGACACGATTCCCCGGGTTGCAAGTCGGCTCTGCCACCGTGGATCCAGGTGGTTCCCATGAGGACACGGATCTGGGCTCTGCTGTCCATCCAACAGGTGAGTTTACTTTGTACGTTTGCTGCGCTCCTCGCTCCTCGTGGATCTGGACTTCCTCCAGCCACAGCTTTTGTTTGTGCTTCTATTTGCCGTGACCTGCCTTTTGCCTTTCTTTAGGTTTAGTTTTTTACCCCTTATGGAAATGATCAGGTTTTCCGAAATGTCCCCCTTTTCCTTCGGACGCTAGAAGTTGTACGTCCTCCGTCTACCCTTCCTGTGCTGACTGTAAATGTCTCAGCAAGCCCGCTCCGCTTAACAAGACCTGAAATAACCGGTACCCTGGTCTGAAGACCCCAAGGAAGTAGGGATACCTGGGCTGCCATCTCCCTGGTATTGGTCTAGTTTCATATTGTTATTAACTGCCTAACAGTCATTACGGTTCGTGTTATTATGATGATGGATTTTACTGTCAGTGTTTATTTACATTTACCATTGTTTTTATATGCTTCTTGGCCCCATTCCTACCAAATCTCATTTTTTCTCTGGCTCTAATTTTCTTCTTACTGAATGAAGTTCTTCCACAGTCATTTTACGGGGGTCTGCAGGTGGATCTCTTTTGGTCTTTGTCTGGAAATAGCTTCTCTCTCCCTGTTGAACAATAGTTTAGCTCAGTGTTTATCAGTCCAATTGCAGTTGAATTATTGTTTTTTGGTGGTAGTAGTATGTCTTTTTCCCTCTGGTTGCTTTAAAATTTTTCTCTTTGTCTTTGATGTTATTAGTTTTGCCTTGATATGCTGTGATATAACAACAAAAAAATGTACAGGCAGACCTCGGAGATACTGTGGGTTCAGTTCCAGACCACCATAATAGAGTGAATATCAGGAAAAAATGAGTGGCATGAATTTTTTGGTTTCTCAGTGCCTATGAAAGTTATATTTACATTATGCTGTAGCAACTTCTGTCACTTCTCCTAAAACAGAATTCTTTTATGTTCTCCATCTTTCAGAAAATTCTGGTGCGTCTGGAGCCTCTAGTCAGCTGTGATCACCTTCTTGGCTCCGGCTCTGCAGACCCCACTGGTCCCACTGTTTCAAGAAAGACCAAGGGGGGCTTCCCTGGTGGCGCAGTGGTTGAGAGTCCGCCTACCAATGCAGGGGACGTGGGTTCGTGCCCCGGTCCGGGAGGATCCCACATGCCGCGGAGCGGCTGGGCCCGTGAGCCATGGCCGCTGAGCCTGCGCGTCTGGAGCCTGTGCTCTGCAATGGGAGAGGCCACAACAGTGAGAGGCCCGCGTACCACAAAAAAAAAAAAAAAAAAAAAAAAAAAAGAAAGAAAGAAAGACCAAGGGAAGGGAGGGAAGAGAACGAATAAATATTTTTCAAGAAAATAAGAAGGAGAGGAAGGGAAGAGGGAGAGAAAAGTGTAAGTTTTTTGTTCTCATCCAGGGTTCACTGGATTACACAGATGTTTAAGGAAGTTTTCCCCGGGCTTTGATCCCCGAGGTTGTATATGAGATGCAGCCGCTCTGCTGCCTGTGCATACAGGTGACACCTGGGCAGGGTGTGTAATGAGGGCAGGTCTCCTCCTTTCTCTGCGCACGACGTCCCTCCGCCTTCACGCACCTGTCGTTACTGAGGATAAGTCTGAGGCCGGTTGCTTTTTGTCTGTAGATGCTCTGTCTCTGACGCCCAGGTGTCCGTTATGTTTAAGATTCTTTTCTTGCCTCATATCCTTATTCACCTGTCTTGTGAATAGCCAAGTTGTCCTCGGTCCTCCCGCTCTCCCTCTCCTTCTCCCCTCCCCCTCTTTTCCTGATAAGGACCTTCTATAGGTTCCTTGCCGGATGCTCCCCCTATCATCTTCTTGGAACAGGGAAGCTCTATTCTGGCCTCTACTTTCTTCCCAAGAATCTTGTTGCTGATTCTCTATCACTGGCTTCTGTCTACCTGGACCATATTTGAATTATTCCCTTAAATCATGGCCCAAGGGCTGTATATTAAGAACTTGTAAGCTGCGTTTGAAGTCAGCTCTTTGGGGATTTGTTGCCATGGGGAGCTGAGTTCTGGTGATCAAGAGGCTTCTGTCAGACCTCCTGGGTCCTCTGTCACGGAGAGGGGGAGGTGGTGTGCATGGGGGGGTGTGTATTAGGGGGTGTGCATCACGGGAGGTGTACGCTGAGAGCTCTCCTGAGGTTCCCTCGTTGGCGGAGGTCTAGGTTGTCTGAGGCCCCACTGCTCACAGCTCTTTGTTGAGTTCGTCGTATTTAGTGTTTCTGCTTAGCTCACTGTGAGCCCCTGAGAATGCACGAGCCGATCGTTGCTTCACCGCCTTTCAAAGATCAGGGCAGCAGTATTTCAAGAAAGACCTTATTGATTGAAGGTAGACCATTTGGGGACCTGACGTTGGAAGGCCGTTTGTTCCAAGGATATAATGCAGCTGAGAAGACACACATGCAAACTCAGCCAGTAAGAGAGACAGTACGTAGACCCGGATAGAGTCCCCGCTCTGTGTCAAAGGCTCGCATTTAGAATAGTTCAGCGTTAGTTTCTTAATGAGGATAAGAATATGAATTAATCTTATCGAGCTGATTCCAGACCGAGTGTACAGTGCGGTATTTTAAATTTGACCTGTGGCCTTGGTGATGTTGACAGCAAACTTGATGTAAGAAAATGAAGATGCTCTGACCTGATGCTTTATTTAAACGAGAACCCGGCTTGGTGCACACGGCGGTTTCCATGGCATATCATGACGCTGCAAAGCAGAAAGTCTGTTTCGGGTCTTTAAATCTATTCCTAGGTGTGCAGACATGTACTCTGTTGCAGCGGGAGGTCCCGGAGCATGAGCTTGAAGGAAGAGCAGGCATCAGAGAGGGTGGGGAGCCCATCTTGCCTCCGAGCAGACAGGTGAATCCACAAGTGTGGGTGGTGACAGGGTGAGGGCTCCAAGGCTCATCTCACTTTCTGTCCGCCGAGCAAAGTGTTCAAAGAGTCCATTTAAACTCTGAACAAAATATCACCTTCAGAAGCTCAGGAAGTGATTGCGTACTTAAAGCTTGGTATTCGCCATTGATCCAGGAAATCTGGTCGGTGGTTAAGTGATCACTGAAAACTAGGTTTGCACAAATG
The DNA here is from genome assembly GCF_003676395.1 of Aethalodelphis obliquidens. Classification (NCBI taxonomy): domain Eukaryota; kingdom Metazoa; phylum Chordata; class Mammalia; order Artiodactyla; family Delphinidae; genus Aethalodelphis; species Aethalodelphis obliquidens. The sequence goes on from NW_020837947.1 coordinate 1,929,846, forward strand.
TCCTCATCTGGTGCCTGAAACTCCCAGTGCCTGATACTGACTTTTCCTGTTTTCTGACCCGTGTGGTCAGCAGCTGGGGCCCCGTGAGTGCACACGGAGCGGGTGGGGGGGCTCTCAGGTGAAGGTTCGGCCTCCCCCTCAGGGCCTTGTTGGACAGTGCTGGCTCTTGGGGGTCCCCCAGGGACCACGCGGCCAGGAGAGCCTGGACTTCATTTCTGAGCACATCGCTGGGCCGCTCAGAAGGCAACGCCCCTCCTGCCGTGACCGCAGACGCTCTCCTCTTAAGTACAGATGGAGCTGTGGCTCCCCCGACCCCAGGAACTGTAGGCCAGCCCTCGGGATTTGGCCTGGACGTCGTCTCTGCCCACCTGCTGCGCAGCGCTGAGCGGTGTGGCCTGGGCGCGGTGCTGGCTCCCTGGAGCCGCGTGGCAGCAGGACGTGATGCGGCCGCCTCGCCTGTAAACCGTCACAGGTGTGGGTGTGCAGAGCAGGTCGCTGTCCTTTGCACGGAGATGCACAGGCGTCCACATCAGCACCACGGACGCACCCAGTCCGGGGAGAACCTCATCGTCTCTGACCCAGAGACCTTCAGGGCTGGCAGGGCTGCGGCCGTCCTCGGGGGACAGAGGGGATCAGAGGGGCTGCTGAGCCAGAGACGAGACGGCCTTCAATGGGTGATCTGCGCTGTGATTCCCGGCTCTGATTAAGGGAGGTCTCAGAATCAGAGCCTGAATGGAGGGGAAGTAGCTCGACCAAACGCTGCGATGACTTAACGGGAAAGGGCTGCCTGAGCAGCCTGGCCCGTTGACTGCAAGCCTTGTGGATGGGACCGTGGAAGCAGTCTGACTTTTCCATAAATCCCACTGTCTGTGTGCTCTTCCTCTGGGGGAGCTGCACGACAAGGCTCTCTCAGCAAAGGCTGCAGGAGTGGCAGAATGAGGGCATGGCTGGGACGGAGCCCCAGTTTCCAACCTGAGCCTCCGCCGTGCACGGTGCCTGGAGAGAGGCCGAGCGTCATCTGCAGGGCATCTGGAGCCAGTGCAGCTGGACGGGCAACGTGGCGCCCTGGCCAGGGTGACGCCCCATCTTGCCAGTAGGAGAGGAGTCTCTCACGGCAGCCACCCTCCAGGCAGGGGCCCAGGGGAGGACACCCGTCCTCACCTGATAGCAGGGTCTGGTCTGCGAACGTCACCACGTGGGGACAAGCTCCACCACCAAGTACCTAAGTGAGTTCACAGCTCAGACATGCCATGGACCCTCAGATGGGAACACACGTGTCTTTCCAGGGACACTAGGGCGTGCAGGTGAGGGGATGTGTTCCACCCGTGGCAGAAGAGGGAGGGCGGGCGTGGACCCCGGCAGAGCGGGGCTCCGTGGCTCTTTCTCCTGGGAAGCCCGAGTCCTGAGCGGAGCTGCCCTCAGGGCAGCTGAGGGCATGCGCCCACCTCCTGCCGTGTGTGCGTGTGAGATTCAGTGCAAAACAGACCACCCCCGTGACACCACAGGGAGGGGAGTCCAGGCGAGAGCCCGCGCTCCTGAAGGTTGACGGCAGGAACGCCTGGAGGCACTGTCCCAGACCCTTCAGCACCCCTGTGACACCGTTTCATTCCAAGGTCCCTTTCCACGTTGCTGACCCGGTTTCTGAAAACCGTCTGGATGTCTCGAGAGCCGATCCGGCCTCCTTCTGTCCTTTTTCCTGGATCCTCTCTCGTCATGGAACCTGCGCTCTCGTCTGAAGGTTCAGGGTCCTGGATCGCAGGCCGCCCGAGACGCCTGCCTTCCCAGTGAATCCCCCGCAGTGCTGGCGGGTTTTGCAGATGCCAAGCTAGACCCTGAGCAATGTGACCCTCCCTGCTGTGGCACCAACCCCCGCTGGTTCTGCCGTGTCCTGGCATCTGCCCCACTTACCAGGACAGAAACCTGCTTCCCACGTAATCATGAAACCCATGGCTCGGGCCACGGAAAAGGAGGTGATTTCAATGAAAGCCCGGCAACCTGGAGCCACACGCCTGCAACGAGGAAGGACGTCTCAGGCATCTTTGATTCCTCTTCCTCTGGCTTAGAACGCAGGCTCCCGGCCTTTCTCTGCCCTCGTTCTGGGGAAAAAGGGTGGCCCTTCCTCCAGATCCCACGTGCACGCCACATACACACACACCTAGGTGTACACACATTCATGTACATGCGCACATGTGAATACACACGTGCACACACACATGCACACCCACCCACATATACGTACACACAAACGCACATTCATACTTGCACACTTGAATACAAACCTTACATGTTCACATACACTCACACCTACACACAAACACGCACTCTCACACACACCTATATTCACATACACACACTCACGCACCATCACATCAGTCACTTCCCAGCTCAGTAAGTGAAACGTTTCCTGCTCTTGACCATGAATGCAGGGAAGCCGTGCGGAGGGGCCGTCCTTCTCCGCATCACATCTAACTGTGCGCTGCCCGGGCCACAGGGCACAGGGGTGCAGGGACGGAGGGGTGGGGTGACCAGGCACCTGTGTCCTTCCTGGTCCCTGCTGGGTCGGCGGCTGGCAGGGCCTCGCCCACCTCCCGTGTGCCTCCCCTTCCCGCCTGACTTCGAGCTGACCCAGCGGCAAGGAAGGGGCGGCCAGCGGCCCTGCTCCATCACACACATTTGCTTACTTACCCCATGCTGGCCGCCGCCTGTGGGACACGGTTTCTGCCGTCAGCGGGTGAGGCGCTTCCCAGGAGACAGGACCTGAGGAACCTGTGGTGACTGTGGGAGCTGCCTCCCACCCCAGTCTGGAGGGACGCTCCACCTCTGATGCGTTAACACGTCGGACGAAGGGGAGGAGGTCCCCTTGTTTCCAGGGCCTCCTGGGCACCCACTTCTTTCCTACCTTGGTCCCTGCGAGGAGGGAGTGAGGAGGAACCGGGTCAGGACGGCGAGCCCTGTGGGACCACATTTGGAGGGTAACTGAAAAAGCCCCGAAACGAAGGCGCGAAGTTTAGGGAGACAGAAGCCGGAGACGACGCCTCCTCCGGAAGCTTGAAACCCAGCTTAGGAGACAAGAAATAAAACACTGAAAAGTCAAAGAAGAGAGACAGCTCTCAGAACCACAACGGGCCGCGGCCCAGGCAGGCCGTCCGGGGTGACGGGCGACTGACCGATGCGCAGGGCCGGTAGCGGCCACGGCAGCCGGGCAGGTAGAGCCCACGCGGTCGCCCTGCCACCCCTGCAGCCAGCACTGGGGCTGAGCCGCAGCGGTGGATGCGGAGGGGCTGGGAGAGGCGTGGGGCCTGGCCGCGTGCAGACCGGTGGGACCGAACCGTGGTGGCCCCTGTGGTCTCCTTGAGGTGACTGAGGACTCACCCCGCAGTCCTGGTCATTCACACTGTTTCCCCTTCTCTCTGGCAAGCGTCTCGGAGAGCAGGTCCCGTTCACTGAAATCAGAGGCTGCGGTGGGTCCATTGCTCACCCCACCCAGCGTGAGGGAAAGGGTTCATTTCTTCTCTCTAAGACTTTCAAATACTGTTTTTCAGGTGTTTCCACTCCTGGGTGTGGGGTTAACTTCCATCAGAAACTGCTGAACTTCCTAGATGCGTTCTTGAGAAGCCAGAACACGGCATGAATTCATAGACACAAGCGTGCATCTCGCTGACGGTTGTATTGCAGTGACGGCGTGCGGCGGCCCGCAGAAGGGGCAGCTACTGGGGTTCGGATGTGGAGCCGGAGGTTCGCTTCAATGCACACGCCTTGAGTGTAGGACTGTCTTTTATCTGCCCTAAAAACGGATCTTTTCTCAGGAAGGGATGTGCTGGGTGGTGGTAGGACTTATGTTGGTGGAAAACCCAAACAGAACAGGACGCTGAGCTGGCTGGCTCATCAGGGCCCCGGTCTCTGGCCTCGCCTCCTGCCTGCTCTGTCTCCTGTTTTCCCACATGTTCAGCACAGCGGTCACTGTCCCTCTTCTCCCTTCAGTAGGCGCCGCCACGAGTTCTTCGTTGTCAACCGTGAATTCTTAAACTGCATCAGAGACTGGGGACCAAATTTACATTTCCCACTAAGTCAGTTAGTGAAGGCGGACACCACCAACACGGAATGACAAATGTGGACTCGTGTGTATTTCATGTTGGGCAGAACCCTTTCGTGGTGTCGCTTTGGTGTAGCCAGGAGGAGCTGTCACAGGAAGTTTTTCTCGGAGATGGAGACCGAGTGAGGGCTGAGGGCCAGAGGCCGTGGGAACCGCAGGGACAGGCGTCTGCCCACAATGGTGACAGGCTTCTGCCCCGAGGGAGGATGTAGCACCAGACACTGAAGAAACATTCACAGGAGAGTCTTCTGAGATGGGAAAACCCACACGCCTCCTGTGGTGGACCTTGACCTCCCGGCCAAACAAGAAACAAGGCTCTCTTGTCCTCAAGTCCTGAGAAGTGGCTGGGAGAACACGTTCCGACTGTGAGTGTGGTGCCGAGAAAGACAAATCCTTGCTGGTTTTATTGCAGCGAAAAGACAGGAGCCCTAGGGTCTGGTCATCGTTGGTGGAACCTACGGCCAGCCAGCGAGCCGTACCCCTGAGTTCATGCCCACCTGGGGCAACTCCACCCCGACAAATGCTCCCTGGGACAGCGACCTTGTCATCAAAGGACTTTTTGGATGATCAGTATTTTGTTAATCGAACATATATTTATGATAAAACGAAAATACTAAGAACTTCGTCCCGACTTTTGAAGGACTTGGCAGATTCTGACCAAGTTTGTTTTGAATGAGGAAGGTCATCGCGTATCTCACATCTGTGCATCACCTGGTCATCTAGTAACTGATGAGGCTGGGAAATTAAAGTGTTTTCTCTTTAACCCGGGAGCTGACCGCACAGCACACGGGGAGGCGACTTACTTCCCCTTTATCTGAGCTGTTCATGGGCGCCTGGGCCGCTCCCCGAGTCCCCAGGAGCCCCCCTAGGGCTGGATGGGGCCTCCCCATGCAGGCTCCCCTGAAGCCTCCAGGGAGAACCACCTGGACCGCGGAGACCTCCGCGAGGGCGCAGGTGGCGCTGCCCCATGGCTGCAGCTGAAGCAGGGCTCTGCCAGGTGCCCCTGGCGTGGTGGCTTGCTCTGTTTCTTGCTGAACTGGTTCCATACTGAGGCCTCCCTGTGTCTTCCAGCCTCTGGTCAGCTCTTTCCCTTGGAAACCCAGTTATGGGACCTGAGCTTCATCTTTTGTGTTGTGGGAAACCTAGTCCCCTTCCAAGTATTTCTGAGATTTCTGTGTTTGGAGGGGGGAAGGGGCAAATGGGGGCTCAAGTTCATCCAGATGCTTCCCGGACCAGCCAGCAGGCTCCCCTGTCAAGGGTGACGTTGCTCTGTGTGCTCTCCCCGCAACGCGTCCCTAACACGGAGCTCGGTCCACAGAGCTGCCCCGAGGTGAGGGGTGAAGCCGCCCCAGCGCCCCGAGGTGAGGTGTGAAGCCGCCCTGAGGTGAGGCGTGAAGCCGCCGGCACAGGGCAGGGAACAGCTTCCAACTGCCGACTTAGCATCACTTCACGCCCCCGCCCCCTGCCCCCCATTTCTGCCACAGGAGTTGCTCTGCCTTTTCCCCTGGAGTCCACCCCCCTCCACGCCTGTGCCACCGCCCGGTCCTCCTTCTGGGCTGTGGCTCCGTCTCCCCTGAAGTCGCCGGGGGCTCAGCCTGCGTCTCCCCCGGAGCAGGCTGGTTTGTGTCTCTCGGAGCCCTTCCTGGATGGGCCTGACCCTATTTTCTCACGACCCAGAACTGCTACCCAGCAAAGGGGCCACGTTCCCCAGCTGCGCCACCAGGAGCCCGAGACCAGCTGGATGTCCCTGTCGTGTTTCCTTCAGACGGTCCCCTCACCCTCAGGCTCTCTCCCCAGCTCTCAGCTCTGGAACAAGCCCCGGAGTCACGAGTTCTTTTCCTGCCGTCTCCGTGACGCAAGCTCAGTGGCCGTGACGTCCAGTGGGCAGCAGTGTCCAGGCCACGTGGGCACTGCCGGTCACCCTCTGATGTGGTCTCACCTGGGGCCAACCTGGCAGGGACAGCAAGTCCTCCAGCAGTCGGGGTCCTGACCTGGTTAATCACACCAGGACCTCACGGCTGGGCAATTACCATCGGTGCAGATGCTCTGGGGCCGGGAGGAGACTAACCCAGGCCACCAAGTGTCCTCCAGGCTCTCGGGACCCAGCGTAGACTGGCTTGTCCCTCTCCTGAGCAACACGGGGCTCTCTTAAATGGCCCCCCAGAACCCAGATTGTCCTGGTGGAGCTTCTCATTCCACGAGTTTGGCCCAAATCACTCAGATCGGGTCCCAGTCCACGAATTCTGATTTCTGGAGACTGGTTCCTGCTTCTGCCTGGGGACCACCTGCTTCTGTAACTGACACCGTCTCCGGACAGAAGCCTGCAGGGCTCACGCTGAGGCCTTGTTGACCTCCCTGGGCTCCTACGGGACCTGGCAACACCTCTGGAAATGTGGCTCTGGGGTCTACGTGTGCTGAGACCCAGTGTCGGACAAGGCGGGGGAGCTGGGCTGCCCGTGCACCCCTGGCTGGGGGCGAGTCTCCCCCATTTGGAGGATGTGCCCCTAGAAGAGAGGCGAGGAGGGACCCCAACTGCCGGCAGCGTTGGCAGGCTCCACCCTGCTCCTGCCGAAGGTGCCAGACACAGCAGACGGCTCCCTGATACGGTGTCTGCTCTCCCTGGACAGACAGGAGGTGTTCAGGTCACCAAGAATGATTTCTGTGTTATTCAGTCAGCGCCCCTGGTGCTGGTATAACTGAGGGGCCACTTACAGGAAAGATTTACCGCCTGGGTCTACCCTAAGCAAACGGCCTGCGGCAAAAAAAGAGTCTGAGCTGGCAGAGTGGCCCCCCGAGACTCTGGGTGCCTCGAAATCCTCCCCCAGCGCTTTCCAGTCCCTGCTTGATGGAAGAATAAAGGGTTTGCAGCAGACATTGAGGCTCGCTTCCCTGGGTCCCGGCAGGAGGCGACTGTTTAGGTCTGAGCGTGTGTCACGCCATGGGGGCGGGAATTCATTTCTGAACACTCTCTGCTTGTCTACAGACCCCAGACCACAAAACCCTCAGACCTTTTGAACAGTCTCTTCTCTGTGATTCTTAAAAGGGAGATAATTAAAGACTGATGTGGAGGGTTCGTCTGTAGGAAAATATTCATGCAGTCCCCTCAGCTACCTATGCTTTTCCAGTCGCTAACGTTAATCCCCATCCTTCTGCATCCACTGGCTCTCAGAAAGGTCCAGGCTGCTCGCCAAGGGGGGTGATGGCATCATCGTCCTCAGACACCTCCCTGCCTCGTTTCAAAACATATTCAGTCATTTGTTCAACGTAATCCACGGCATCTGAGTTCACAGCAGCCTCAGAACATGGGTTGCTCTGAATCTCCCCAAATACTGATACAAAGAAGCGCCAGACATAGGACTTTCGCAGGAAACAGGAAGCCCCGGGCGCCTCACTCTGGGGGAAATTCCTGCAGTCGTGTGAGCCAGATGAACCCCCAGCATCCTCTTCAGTTTTGAGTCCCGAGCCGCCGGGGAGGGGCACGCCCCGCATCTTCTGTTTTGTTGATGCTCCAGCAGAAGTATCTGTCTCCCAGGTGGTGTGGATTCCAAGCCACTTTTGGACCCTGTGCGATTTGCAACCCTTCGTGGGCCACAACCCACGGGAAGGCGATACCTGTGCAGCCTCCGTCTGCCTGGCCACGAGCGCGGGGGGGGGGGGGGCGGCTGAGGGGAGCCCAGGAGGGCGGTACCAGCACCACCTATTCCGAGGGCGCTTTGATTCATATGCTAAGGAGCGTCGAGTTGGCTTTAATTAGTGTGAGAGAAAGCTGTGCAGCTGCCTCGGGCGCCACAGCCTGAATAGCTGTTTAAAAATAATCCTGCAGGGAAACTGCAGCCTGGGCTGGGCCTCAGTCCCGGGAAAGCCGGGCGGGGCCTGGGCCGGGGAGCTGCGGCGTGCGGGGCTCGGGGCTCCACCCGGAAAGGCAGGGGTGGGCTGGCCCTGGCGGGCTCCTGGTGCCGAGGCTCTCCCCAGGGAGACGGCAGCAGAGCCGCCGGGCGCTGGTGGGAAGCGCAAAGGTCTGGCTTGTGTGCTGGGCTCCCTCCACACCCGGCAGCCTCGCGGGGAGCTCAGGGGGCCTGTGCAGGTGGGAAGCTCCACCTCCCGCTGCGGGCACGGCTTGGGGCCTTGCTGTAGCCGTCTGTTCCCGCATTTACCCAGCTTAAATACTTGGAAAAATTCTCTAAGTGTACTGAGCCACGTTCCTATCAAGGTGACAGATGACATCTAAATGCTACGTGATAGTACCGTTTCCGTTAGAGGGGGATGTGGTAGGCACGTGGCTTCATTTCCCTCTTGCGTTTGCTCAGGCGGACTCCAGCACGGCCAGCCCTGCTGTCCCCCTTACACAGCTCGTCACAGAATCTTGGGAGCAGGGTGTTTATTTACATGCAAGAATCGGGGCTGCACTAAAACAGGCCCGGACACAGAGTCAGCAGGGAACCATAGCGGATATGTCTGGATGTGTGTGCCGGAAGCAGGTAGGCAGGTGTGTGACTGCCTCGGGGCTGCAGAGCTGGGGAGGGGATGCGGTCCGTGGGACTCCAGCTGCAGGGCTGCCTGGGGCTCGTTTGCATCCCGTTCCGGGCAAAGCGGCAGCTTCTGAATCCACAGCCCCTGACATGGGGGAAGCTTCGCGTCTCCCTTGGTGCAGGGGCAGCTCTTGTTTGCTCTGAGGAGGAGGGTCGGTTGTGAATAAGCCGGCCCGTGGGGAGGGGAACACACATCAACGCTTGCCATCTGCCTCGACGAGGATTAAATCATGAGCCGCTGCAGCTGCTGCCCTTCAACACCCCCGAAAGGAGCTCAGGGTGGAGAGCAGGGACGAGGCGCTCTGTGCTCTGGGAAAAGCTGGCAGAACAGGCCTTCGGGTAGTTAGATATTTTCAGGAGAAGATTTTGAGCCCAATTCTTGCATCTCCCGGTATCTAGAAAAGCAGTAAAATCATGAGCAGTGACGTCTGCTCCTCGTGACCGGCAGCCGGCCTCTGCCGCCACGTGTGCCTGATACACATGCCCCCTTCTCTAAAATCGTACATAACGCTGACCTTCTCCCGGCCTCTTTGCAGCAGTTCCTCAGAGCTATCTGAGATGCTGTCTCCCGGGCCATAGTCCGTGTTTTGCCCCAAATAAAACTGAACTCACGACTCTCACATTGTGCATTTTCTTTCAGTCGACAAGAGTGTCACTTGGCCGCTGGATTCCTGGATTTTGTTCCACGCCAGCCTCGCTTCTCCGGAAGGGATAAGCTGACCGGGGTTTCCCAGGACTGGCCTGGGCTTGGGGAGGCGGGTCTGGCTTTGTCTAGGGCCACAGCGCCATGTTCTAGGTAGCGTCCTTTCTGTGGACAGAGCAGTCAGAAGTTGAGTCATCGTAAAGCTGTAACGGGGTGATAGCTCCACGGTACAGTGTGTGCGATGAGAAGATGTGGGACAGAGGTCCTTAAATAGCACCTTGTTCATATAACACCCCCCCAGTCACACACAGGGTCCCCAAGCTAGGGGCCATCAAGTCCTCAGTAGCAGCAGCGGCAGGATTAGACCCCAGGTTCCCTCCCAGACCCGCAGCTGCTCGTTCTGCCTGTTTCTAGTGAGATCAAGGGGTGAAAACGAGGCAAAGCTTATAATCATCGCGGAAGCTGAAGCATCAGGGACTCATGTGCGCAGACGATAGCCCAAGAGTGCTGATCAGTGGGTCGAAATCAACGCGGCCCGTCCAGTGTACAGTGAGCGCTTTCTACGGACAAAGCAGGTGCTGCAGACGCGTTCCTCTCGTCAGGGTCGGGACACAGGCCACAGTGCGTCCCGGCAGCAACGATCTACAACAGTTATATGTGCTCTGACGACGCAAGTGGGGTGATGTGCAGGGGACACAGGCTCAGCCTGCAGCTGAGGGGTCAGGATCCCCTGGGAGGTCTGTGAACGCCCCCATTCCTGGTTAATCTGTATCTCCTGGGAGTGGGCCCTGAGCAACAGTGTGTCTTATTGATGATCCCTGGGTGGTTCCACCGTGTAGCCCAGTTGCTCTGGAGACATGTCATTGGATAGAACCCTCTACCATCCTGTTCATAAATAACTCACTGCATTTCTCATCTGTGCGATGCGATGTCATGAGATAGAAAACACAGCCCTGACCTAATACTCATTTTTCAGGGAAAAAACATGACTCATGTTGTATGTGAGATGCACCTCAGAAACATTACAATATGAAAATGCACATGTAAGGATCAAGGAAGTATGATATTTGGATAGAAATTAATAACATAAGCTTTCCAAGTTTAGGTGTATCTTCAAGGCAGAGTTAATACTCAAATGACAAACCAAGATTCCACATAAGCTGAATGGCTGGAACCAGGGGCTGATACCAACCAGAGGAAAGAAAGGGGGAAACGAGCAGACAAGCTCGGAGGATAAAATGCACCGAACACGATACAGTGAAGAAGCAGATCCCAGCTGACGGAAATTCCGAGTGATTTTGTGCTGAAATAGAATAGCTAATATTGTGTCAACAAACACTTACACAAGTGTTATATAGGTGTGTGTACGTGTACTAAAAATAGATGTCACACACTTGCTCACACTCACACACACACACACCACAGAACGTACTGAATGCTCCTGAAGGAGAAAAATCAGACTTGGAGAAACTGAGTCATTACCTAAAGATCACACGGTGGGCTTTGGACTCAGACAACCTGACTCCACAGCCTGCCCTGGAGTCCTGAGAAAATACTGCTTCATACTAATGGAAAACTTCGTTTTCTTTCTGGTAAGTTTTTTTTGTTTTTTTGTTTTTTTGTTTTTTGTTTTTGTAGTACGCGGGCCTCTCACTGCTGTGGCCTCTCCCACTGCGGAGCACAGGGTCCGGACGCGCAGGCTCAGCGGTCATGGCTCACGGGCCCGGACGCTCCGTGGCACGTGGGATCTTCCCGGACCGGGGCACGAACCCGTGTCCCCTGCATCGGCAGGCGGACTCCCAACCACTGCGCCACCAGGGAAGCACTCTTTCTGGTAAGTTTAAGGTCAGACCTCCTGCAGCGACCAGACACCGTCTGGAGTATTACACGAGTGACGTCAGTCACCTTCCTGAGTCATAAGCCTCAGAGGCCGTGGACCCTGTTAAGTCAGGCTCCCCAGAAAACGTCTAGAAGCAAATGCTCGCGCTATGTGTCCTAAGCTTCACTGCATCCCCCGAGTCAGTCCTGGACCAAGTTCATAACCCTGTTTTATGGGAACATCACTGACCTCCAGCCATCCTCAGGGTCTGGCCAGGCTGATAAACGTTCTGACACCACTTCTTAGATGAAAGAGAGAGGGCGTTTTTGATGTTTATCTTGGAGAAGAAGGAGAAAGGGTACGTAAGAAATCTCAGAACAGTTTCCAAAAGTTTCCCAAGTTATCATATGAAAGAAATTGCCGATACAGTGTGTGGGAGACCATAGGGCCGAGCCAGCAAAGACCGAGAGGTAGAAATTATAGGGAAATCTCACCTTCACGGAAAGGATGGCGTTTCCCCAGTTGCAGTTGCCTCCAATGGACAATTCTAATCATGAGTGACGGAAATCTCTCCTGAACCCTAAATCACCTAAATCAGAACCAAGTCAAGCAAAAGCTTGGAGAGAGACTGGAAGGGTTAGAGGGGATTCCAGTGAAGGGAGAGGGGCTGGGCCTTCTGTGATGCTCTTGTCTCCGGGAGCTTTCTGTAGATCGTAACTGCGAGCAACACAAGGACGGGGACCGTGGCCATCTCGTGTACTCCTATACACCCAGAGCTCAACAAATCACTCACAATGGACAAATGAACCGAAGCCCCCGTCACGTAGACAGACATGTAGGGTAAGAGCACAGGTGTTGAATCCAGGCAACCTTGCATTAATTCAGCCCCATTGACACTCCTAGAAAGGCAGCCTCGCTTCAGTTTTGTATCTTGCTGTGCCTTGCTGTTCATGGTATAAAGGGTAATACTAATAATACTGCCCATCTTGTTAGGATTAAATGAGGTAGTGTAGGTAGAGTCCTTAGGACAGAACTGGGAGCAAAACGTAATTCGCAATGGACATTCGATACTGTTTTTGTTTAGTACTGCAAATGTTGCTGTTTGTCTATCTCTCTTCAGGTCTCAGACCCTTAGAGAGAGCAGGTCCCTTGCCTTACCTCTCGTTTCCACAGTCCTGATGCACGTAAGGTGTTTAAAGAGGGTTTATCAAGTACGTACATGAATAAAGGGAGGGATGGATGGATGGATGGATGGATGGACGGATGAAAAGAAAAGAGAGCGCCTCACTATTTTCCAAGTTCTTTTCTAACTCAGTTGAAACCTTAATGTCTGGGATTCTTTGATTTTTTTCTCCCTGAAGAATCTGAGACAGTTCAGATTCATTTCGTTTCATTGTTCATTTTATTCTCCTCCCCTGTGTTGTAGTCTAGATGGAACATTTGCTGTAACGTAACTCCACCCCAGGGATCTAGGTCTGCAATGCCACAAGGCGCCATATCACCAGGAACCCTCAGGGAACAGGACAATCAGACTCTGGTCTGAACGTCATAGTTAATTTCCAATAATGAGTTATTCGCCTACTGACTAGTTTTCAGTTAGCTTCTCTGTGGTACATTGGATGCTGACCCCCCCACCCCCCGAGGCTGGATAGAGTCAGAGAAAAGGTCAGTGTTGGATATTTACTTTTGAACGGTCTTCTGTTAAGATTCTGTGTGCTTTGTGTCACTAAGGAGGGAGAGTCCGGTAAGACTTGCTTTTCTTCTGTGTTTTGAAATAGAGACACAGTGTGAGAACCTTATCCATGCAAGATGACGGCGTGGCAAAGAAGGAAACTTGAGATACGGCGAGTGAGAGGGCATTTGGGAGGTCTTACAGTCCCTTCTCAAGTATGATATGATGATGGTGGTGATGATGTTGATGATGGTGGTGATGGTGAGGATGCTGCTGATGATAATGGTGATGACGGTGATGGTGATGGTGGTGATGACGGTGATGATAATAGTGATGATGGTGGTGATGGTGCTGATGATGGTGGTGATGGTGAGGATGGTGATGGTGATGATGGTGATGATGGTGATGATGGTGATGATGTTGATGATGGTGGTGATGGTGAGGATGCTGCTGCTGATAACGGTGATGACGGTGATGGTGATGGTGTTGATGGCGATGTTGATGGCAAGGATGATGTTAATGGTGATGGTGATGATGGTGATGATGATGGTGATGGTGGTGATGGTGATGATGGTGATGGTGATGATGGTGATGGTGGTGATGGTGATGATGGTGATGATGGTGATGGTGGTGATGGTGGTGATGATGGTGATGGTAGTAAGGAGATTGCAGTGCCTTGAACTTGAATAGGCTAGTGCATGCATTTACACACTAAATAGAGAACAGATAAACTCTATATTATACTGCAAAACTGAATTAAAATGGAAAGCTTGATAAGATCTGGTCAGCTTGCCCATATATATGAGGTTATTTTGACATGACTGGGACTTCTGAGCAGGCCCACAACTGCCATAAGCCTCAACGTCAGGGTTTTTCAAAACCAGTTTGAACAGCAACTTGAATTTTGTCATTTATTTAATTCCAAAGAACAGTAATTAACTCGAGTTGATCAAATTGGTGTCCTACATTCTGATCAGCCTATGTCCATCTGTGACGCCACCCACACGGCCCTGGGCCTTTGCCACTGACTGTGAACGTTCAGCGTGTTGATGTCACTGGGACCCAGATCACAGAACCCTTGTCGTATGCAGTGTCTCTGAAGGATGTCTGTGCACGCTTGGGGCTCCTTAGATGTTTAGTAGGAACTCTGCCTAATGCTCTCATTGTATTAAACTTGTGTTTTCAGTCCTTTCAGGCCTCCTTGGGAAACTTGGAAGATTCGTGTGCTTTTAGAAGATGTCCTGATAAAAAAGGAGGTCCTTCAGATTTCACCAGCCTGGGCGAGTAGAGCAGTGCAGAGCTCCCACCTGCCTGAAGTCATGAGCACAAGCGCCTCCAGGACAAGGGGGTGGGGTCTCCCCCAAGGAGCCTTTCTTGGGATAAGGCCCGTCTCTGCTCCCTGCAGTGAGAACCTGGACTCGTCCCGTGCAGTGCTCTGGCTGAACTCATGCTGTGAGAGGTGGAAGCTGAGAGCCAGGGGCTCGGGTTCAGCCCTGCAGACTCTGCCCCTTGTGTGTAGAATGCCTCTTGGGCCTGCAGTGTCTGTCTGTCTCCCTTTTTTTTTTTTTCACAGAATTTGAAAAGTAATTTTATTTATTTTTCTTTATGATCTAGCTTCTTATTTTTTTTACATCTTTATTGGAGCATAATTGCTTTACAATGGTGTGTTAGTTTCTGCTTTATAACAAAGTGAATCAGTTATACATATACATATGTTCCCATACCTCTTCCCTCTTGCGTCTCCCTCCCTCCCACCCTCCCTATCCCACCCCTCTAGGTGGTCACAAAGCACCGAGCTGATCTCCCTGTGCTATGCGGCTGCTTCCCACTAGCTAGCTACCTTACGTTTGTTAGTGTGTATATGTCCATGACTCTCTCTTGCCCTGTCACAGCTCACCCTTCCCCCTCCCCATATCCTCAAGTCCATCCTCTATAGGTCTGTGTCTTTATTCCTGTCTTACCCCTAGGTTCTTCATGACATTTTTTTTTCTTAAATTCCATATAAGGCAACCCTCAGAATGGGAGGAAATATTTGCAAATGAAGCAACTGACAAAGGATTAATCTCCAAAATTTATAAGCAGCTCATGCAGCTCAATAACAAAAAACCAAACAACCCAGTCCAAAAATGGGCAGAAGACCTAAATAGACATTTCTCCAAAGAAGATATACAGACTGCCAACAAACACATGAAAGAATGCTCAACATCACTAATCATTAGAGAAATGCAAATCAAAACCACAATGAGGTGTCACCTCACACGCGTCAGAATGGCCGTCAGCAAAAAGTCTACAAACAGTAAATGTCCGTCTCCTTTTGACTGAGAATGGTTCACCCCGAATTCCCCCTGGGGAGCCTTCATGGCCTTTTCGGCACTCAGGTCCCCTTTCCTGCTGCAGGGAGTCCAGGGTGGAGAGGAAAGGCCATGGTTCCAGGCCGCCTGCGCTGATGGGAGCAACGTTTCTGCCACGGGGACATGGAGCTCTCAGTCCTCAGGGACGGCGGCCCTGGAGCCGGGGATCTGAGCCTTCGGGGAAGCCAGGTTTCCAGTGGGGCGAAGGCTATGACCCCTTACCAGCCCTACCCAGCCGAGGTCTGGGGGAAGCATGAGACACACATTCCCCAGAAAAAGCCACAGGGAGCTGTTAGATGTCACATGAGGCCAGGGCAGGGAAGGGGGCTCTGTGTATCCTTCTGCTTTCGCTTGGGGTGTGAAGGGCAGGGAGTGCAGGGAGAGGGCAAGGCCAGAAACAGGACAGGCTGGCTTCTCCCGGGAACCCCGCTGGCCGGTTGGGTAACTGTGATTCAGAAGAGCCCGTGCGTGCCAGATCGAGGGGCCGGTGCGCACTGTTCCTCCTGGGCCGCAGGATGAGGTGTGTGGTCACAGCCCTGGGAGCGTGTCTGTGTGTCTGACATCGCTGGGGCCGGCGTTCAGCCAGTCCAGGAACCCGAGGGACCCCCAGGACTGGAGGGAGGGCGCCGAGGTCAGCCTCCTCCACCTTGGGCCCCCGGTCGCTGCATGCCCCGCGCACCCCTGCCCACGAGAAGGGGCCATGCTCGCTGGTGGGTTGGTGTGAGACGAGGCTGAGATGAGCAAAGCCAGGGTCCCCAGTGCAGGCAGCCCTCTCAGGCCAGTCTCTGTTGTGACAAGTCCCAGGTCGAGGGGACCAGACACACACTGGACCCCGCGATGGGGAAGGTATTGGACCCCCGGCTCGCAGCTGCAAACGGCTCACGTGACTTCGGGGCAACTAGCTCCGCCTGGCCTGGGCTCCTTCCAGGGGTCCGGGGTCCCCATCAGGCCTGTGCCTGGTGAGGCTGAGCCCCCAGTCTCACGACCAGCACTTCTGCGGGCCTCCGCCCCCTCTCTCCTGTGAACACGGGAGTCCAAGCCCAGCCACGGCCGGCAGGAAGGGAGGAAGCCGACCTTCCCCAGGGGCCCCTCAGGGCCACCACCCAGACGGGCAGCAGGGGGCGGGCCGCTCCACCTCGTCCACACCCCCCCCACACCCGCTTACCAGCCTCACGCTCCTCTGCCTCTCCTAACATCTTGTCATCCTAACCTTCACAGTTGCCATGCCAACGCGTTACCTCTGAAGGCAGTCTCTGGAAAACGTGCCACTTTTGAAAACTGTGCTCAGATCAACTGCTTCCTGTCTGACGGAGCTTTCGTCCCTTCCATCTCCGCCAGCCCGGGGACAGGGAAGGGGGAGCTGTGGCCCAGGGGACGGCAGGGGACATCTGTCTGCACCAGCCTGTCGTGGCTCCAGGCCAGCCAGGCAGTCGTCGGCTTGTGTTTGGAAATTCAGCGGATGCGTGGTTGGCTTCTGTGTGAAGGCTGAGCGTCTGCGCTCCTGGGGCCGGCCCTCGCCAGGGCCTGGTGCCCTTGACCTGCAGCTGCTCACGTGTCCCCTCAGCTCTCCTGCTGGCCCGGGGGTCTCTCCGAGGCTAGGACTGTGTCTCCTGCAAACCTGCGTCCCCCAAGGTGCAGTGCAGGCTGCAAACGCTGACCCAAAGGCAAGCAAACGGGACAAGTAAGGAATTCATCTGTGCGGGTTTGTTTCTCCCGTTCCAGCCTTTAGAGTTCGGCAGGGCAGTAGGAGGTGGGAAAGAGGCCACATGAGAAGCAGTAACGGAGATACAATATTCTGGGGAAAGCTGGCTCTCTGAACAGCAAGGAAAGCCAAGTACACACAAAAATGACAAACGAGGCTTATTCACAGACAGCCATTGTCCCCCAAAAGCTGTGTCATGCTGCCGTCTCGTTCACGTCCACAGCTCGGCCCAAAATGCAGTGAAAGAAAATGTCATCTAGGGCTACTTGGTGCTGTGTTTCAGCAACGAGGGCAAAAGTGCACTGGTCTTTGACAAATAACCGTTTCCCTCCACGGAGGAGATAAACAACTGTTCGTAGAATAAACAAGCAGAAGCCGGTGAAGTCTCCTCCACTAAACACCACCACGGGCAGCTGCTGCCTCCACGGGCATGTGGGTTTGCAAGTCAGTCAGGTCTCTGAGCATAAACTCAGCCCCCGCGGCCTCCCTGTGAGTCCAAGGAGGCTTGTGGAAAGGGTGGCAAGAACGGGCGGCACCGGTGGCCCCTGGGTCTCCTTCGCCTTTGAGCTTGGTCTGCACGGGAACATCGCAGACACAGTGCCATGGAAACAGGGGCGTGAACGCACTTGCTCCCTGGTCACGTGCAGGACTGGGGGGCGCTGGAGAGTTCCGTTCGGGACAAATAGAGGAGGGAAGTGCTGCTTTGTGAAGGAGATGGTGGAGTTCCCGCGGAAATGCCAGCCCGTCACCAAGGCTCAGCTCTGATGCCCACATGGTCCGGGAGTGGGGTCCTGGTGGCCGGACAGCAAGGGCAGGGCTGGACTGGACAGGGTCAGACTGCGAGCAGGTGCTCACCCAGCATGACGTGCATGAGCGTGTTTAGGAATAGAGAACATTCTAGAACGTGAGGTGCCCATGCAACTGCTGCTTTTCCTGTGGCACGCGTTCTCCGTTTGCTCGAGAACACCGGCGGAAGAGTCCCGGGAGCGGCGATGACCCCACCTGTGGGTGGGTGATATCCTCCGGCCGCAAAGCCCACCGGCCTCTTCACCCCCGTGAAAGCCTCAGGGCCTCACGGGAGGCGTGTGGGGTCTGGTGGAGCTGAAACCGGAGCCCCACGGCCCTTCCCCAGCCTGGCCCTCCAGGCTGGAAGGAAGAGAACGGGGTGCGGGGAAGGCAGGGCCACCTCGAGGAGGGATGACAGGCCGCTCATTCCTTAAGGTGGGTTTCCCCTGACAAAAGCCTGATACGTCTATGCTTTGGAGGATGTATCGCCCCCAAAGCCCTTCCGTGCACATAACCTGACTCGGTTCTCACAGGGGTCCTGAGAGGGAAAGGCCCCCAGACGCAGAGGGGGAGCGGAAGACCGAACGTGCAAACCCTCGTCCTAGTGAGAGGACAAGCCAACGGGAGCCGGACTCTGACCTCACGGCTCAGACCGCGGCCACTGACCGGCCTGGACCGGGCAGCAGGACGTGGCCATGGGCGCTGGCACCCCGCAGCCTCGCGTGCGCACGAGGTCCCGGCGAGGCCTCCCGTGCACATCCTCCCTCGGGGCATGGCTCCTCCCCTGCACCCTGTGACAGCGCCCCGCGGAGCCTGGATGAAGTGCAGGGGGCTAGCGGAGTAGCGACAGCGGCACCCAGCCGGTTCTGTGGCCGCATCGCCCCTATTTGGGAGGCGGGGGTGGATCCCAGAGGTGCCCTTCTCTGCAGCTTGGTGGTCGGGGCGGCTTGTGCGTCCCGGGGTGTGGATGACCCCTGTCCTCTCCCCACGCTGGAAGGGAGGTAGTGAGACGGAAGGCCGAGGTGGCCGGGAGTGCCGGCTTTAAGCTCCTTGGAGGACAGGCAGGGCCCCTGGGGAGGGGTGAGCCCAGCTCCCAGCCGCAGCGCCGGCTGAAACACTAGTCACTCCCTCCGGACAGGGCGGGAGGCTTGTCGCCGACCCCTCTTCCTCGGTGATCAGCAAGCCCTGGGACGAGGGCACGGCCCCGGGAGGGATCTCACGGCGTTACCTGACCTCCTGCAGTCCAGACCCACTGGGAACCCCTTCCAGAGACCCTCGGCAGCTCTGAGGAGCACGAGGCCCCCGCCGGCCTCGCACCTGCCAGCTCTGGAGGGGCTGTAGGTTCTGATGCAGACACAGCGGGTGGCCCGGCCGCAGAGGAGAGGGGACAGTCGGGCACGTCCAGGCAACAGCCGCTCCGTGGAGCTTCTGTCATGGATCTAACAGGGGTGAGCGTGAGGGCCCCTCCAGGGCTGTGTGCAGTGAGCCGGTGCCCCCCGAGTGCGAGCGACCAGGCGGAGATGCGTTCTCTAAGAGCTCAGCGCGGCGGAGCGTCTGGGGCCCTCACACCGCAAGGTTAATCTCCAGGATTTGTGCGCAGTTGAACCTTTGCACCAGGAGAGGCACCAGACCTTGGGAGAAGTGAACCACGGTGCACAGTCCCGGAGTGAGACCGAGCCTGCGGGAGGGTCTTCCTGCTGGGCTCCAGCTGGACAGGAGGAGGCTGGACCCTCGGGACTTGAACGTGAGCCTGCCTGGACCTGAGTCCTGGCTCCACACCGGGGCGAGCTCTGAGTCCCTGACTGTGCTTTGCTTCTACTTGCTATTATTATTATTATGTCCCATCTCCAGAGAGAAGAGCCTGCTTCTGCATAAAACGTAAAAAGGAAGTAGAAGGACAGAAGAAACGGTGGCAGGGACCACCCAGCCTCCGGATGAGAAGAAAGCACCCAGCATGCTCCGTCCACGGGCCAGGCACCGCCGGTGTTGGCTGTAACCCTCTAAGAACCAGCACAGAACAGAAACAGGCCGGCACACGGTGACGGTGTTGGGTAATGAAAATGCATCTATTGAACCGGGGATTTTCAGTCTTTCTTGGGAAGAACAGATGGGACTTTCCTGGATGTGTTTTCATCTCTAAGAACAGTCCCTGGCATTTCCTTCAAGGCTTTGAAAGGGGAATCTCTGTTGGAATGTTGAGCACCGCGCCTGGAAAGAAAGAAGTTGATCAGTAAGATTAGGGTCCTTTCTTTCTTCATGTAACTCCTGGAGAAACTGAACCACGAGTGGGTAAGGCTCATAGAAATTAGCCAGTTTGGCCACTGCCAGTCAACGGGCCCCAGAAGAATCCATAATCACACCCGAGCCTCCCGGTCCCGCCCCGAGCTCCACTCTCACGGTGACCCCCGAGCCCTGCATCGCCTGTGCCGTCATCAGCAGAGGCGCCATTGAACGTGGTGATGCTCCCTTCCTCTGTGTGCTCTCAGTGTGCTGTATCCACAGGAACAAGCAGTGCTTGGAGCCGGGTCTCAGGTTGCTGGCCCATGAGGAAGAGCCGGGAGAGTGGGGGCCCAAGGCCCATGTCCAGTCAGCAGCCCTGCCTAAGAAAGCCCTTTACTGGCCGTCCAGGGTCGGAGAGTCAATCCAGAGCCCCTCTGCCAAAGGAAGAGACGAGAAGACAAGAAGAACCACCGAGGACAGGCTCCTGCCATCGGGAAATGCCCAGCCTCTCGGAGACGTGCCCCTTCGTGCACATGATGGAGGGATGTCCGCGAGTGGAAGATGGGTCCCACGCGACGGCAGCAGCAGTGGGCATGCCGAGCAGTCGGCCATCTCCGGTGGACGAGGGTCCACAGCTGTTGTCGCCTGCCATGTGCAGAGGGCGGCGTGGGCTCTGAAAGTGGCCAGATAAAACCTGGTCTCAGCCGTCTGCCCTGTCGCAGGGCTCTGCGGCCTCTCCCTTTGGGCATGTGGTAGACGTTTGGGTCTACAAGCACCGTTTTTGAAAGAGCTCTTTGTTTATCGTGAAACCACCAGACGTCCAACCAGTCTCTGGGACCACAGGCCACCCGAGGGACACCTGGCCGCCTTCCCGACCCCTGTGGGATCCCCGCTCATTTCCATCAGATCAGAGCCACACAGACGTCTCCCAGAGCACAAGGTCCTTCACGTCCTGAGACTGAGCACCTATTTGGAACGTTTCCTCTGAGCAACAGTCATCGTATCGTCACATGGAATCGCAGCCTCCACCTCTGCTGACGTGTGAATATTCCTGACAGATGTGTTGGAACCACAGAGCAGAACAGCATGGGATTCAGACCCTAGACTCGGGTACCTGCCCTGCTGCTGAAGAGCCCAACGTCCTTGGAGACGCACTTCCAATCTCAGCTTCCCCCTGGAAAAAACGGAGAAGCAAACTACATATGCTTGCTTTAAGCTTTAAACCTGTCAAGATATATGAGCTTATCCTTTGTAAAACTGTAAAACAGTGTACAAGTATAACTTTTACTGTAGTATAACACACCCAGATGAAAATAAGTGTTGTTAAGGCAATTTTGTGAGGAGAAGACATACTGTGGGCCTCTAAGTTAACTGTCAGGAGGGTCCCCCTGGTATAGCATCTTAGGAGCGATTCTTTAACTCAGAACTTTCAAGGAATGACTCATTCTGCAAAAGCAAAATACGTCCTTTACTCCATCTACTTATTTTGCACGAGTGTTAGGGACTTAAGATTTGTATGCTTCCGAAATTCGTATTCATATGTTGAAGCCCTAACACCCACTGTGGCTGTCTTTGGAGATGGGGTTTCTAAGGAAGTAATGGGGGTTAAATGAGGTCATACGAGTGGGTCCCTGATCCAAGAGTGTTAGTGTCCTCATAGGAGGAGACACCAGAGAGTCTCTCTCTCCACACAAAGAAGAGGTCATGCGAGGACATGCGGAGAAGACGGCCATCTGCAGGCCAGGAGGGGAGCCCTTACCAGGTACCTTGACCCTGGACGTCCAGCCTCCAGACTGTGAGAATAAATGTCTGTCGTTTAAGCTGCCCAGTCTTTTTGTTACGGCAGCCTGAGCTGACACATGTAACAGGTGTTTTAAATGATAAGTCACAGAAGGAGAAGGAAACCTGTGAGAAAATATGGGTTTGCATGAGGCAAGTGCAGGTGACTCAGGACCACACACAAAGTGCTTGCAATATAAGTGACACAGCCCGGGACATCCTGCACGGCCACCCAGCCCTTCTCCCACTCCTAGGTCCAGGCTTGGAGCTGAACTGGGGGGCTGGCATGACGCTAACTCCCGCCTGGCATCATGCTGACGACATCCCCATTAAACGATTTAGGAGACATCCTCCGACATCAGCACCCTGGTCTAACCAGACCGCCACTTCCTTGGGGCACTGATTGCACTGTGTTTATCTCTGACACCCTGGGATTTTCAAAGTTCCTGACACACAGTCAGTACCATATGAATACTGTGAATTTCAACTTTCTTAACTGCTTCTAACATGATTCTCTCTCATCCTAACCTCAAAGATTGCCATTAATTCCCATTAGACTATCCGACCACCAGACAGTGATTTGAAAATACTGCATTCATTTTGTGAGTTTTTGGCTCACACAGACGGTGTATTTCTGTAAAACTTTATCCTAACTCTGCATTTCATTCGGTTGTATTTCCAATGAGGCACCTTGAAGTCTTTTTTGTCCTCTGGGCAAGGTTGTGCAGACTTTCCATTAACTTCACAGTGAGGGGGAACAATTTCTCAGCTTTCGTGTATTTGAAGTTGTTTACACCCTGCAAACCTTTCTCTTTTCCCTGAATGTCTGAGGGATTCATCTATGTGCCCGTGACACCACCAGTGGCCCAGGGTTTATGCTCGATCCCAGGGAGCACATGAAAGGGATCCAACGGTCTGAAGAAAAATTGACATTCACGGGGGAAAGGCCTTCCTCCCCTGCATCTCAGGGTCAGGAATCCAAGGGCAAACGGAGAAGCCCAGCGTCTGGCTTCGCACCTGCTCTGAGCCTGGCCAGAACTGGCGGGTGTAAGATGGGCAGGTGGAGAACATGCCAGGGTAGGACCGCCATGACCCACCTGTGCTTCATCACTTGTGTTTACATCACTGAGGTTTCCATTCCTTCCACACCCCAAACAAGGATGCCCAGGTGTGTCTGCCCCCGGCCCTGAACCCGTCTTTGGGCAGGTGGGCCCGAGCCGCCCCGGCCCCTGCAACAGGCCCTGACCAGCCCGGTGCACTGCCCGTCTTCTCCTTCCCAGGCCACGGCCCACTCTCCCGGCCTTTGCTGTGGGATCGCACAGGCCACCACAGAGGATGTCTGTGAGACCCCCCAGCAGCAACACAGAGCCCCCTCTCTCCTGCACACGCATGTGCACACACGTGTGCTCCAGCACACATGAGCTCAGAAGCAACACTCCATCGCTGCCCGCGTGCATCCCTCCCTCCCTGGAGAGATGACCACGGGCATGGGGGCTGCTTCAAGAGCTGGTGAGCTCGAGTGACGTCAGCGTCTCTTTCCAGGCCGCGGAGGGATGCTGCGTCTGCATGTGGCTGGCACGTCTGCTCTGCTTCTGTTCTGGTTTCCTCGGCCAAGGTGCTGCCCGGGCCCAGCAGGAGACCTCAGGTTACTCCTGGATCAGAGGGCAGAGTGAGTGTCCACAGCTGACACCTGTCAGATGACAGTCCAGAGCTCCTAACTGCAGGGGCACCAGGGTCCCAGGAGTAGGTGGAAGGGCCTGGGCACGGTCACCCTCCCCGCCCATGGTCCCACCAGGGACCTGTGCCCCTTCATGTTCCTGGTGCCCCAGCCCCACACAAGGCCTGGAGCACAGCGAGCTTCAGAGAACTGACCCTTTACTCTGAAACCCGAGCTGGGGTCTGGAGCCAGGCAGGCAGGAGGTGCAGTAATTACATGGTTGTCACACCTCAGAGAGGGGGACAACCGGGCGGGGGGTGGGAGCTGGTGGAAGTGCCGACCCTGACCCTGCTCCTGTGGCAGCTCTGGGGGAAGCATGGACGTCTGCCTGTGAGCCAGGCCCCTGGGGTCCCTGTGTTCCAGGTGCAGAAGGACGTTAGGACTTTATGCCAGCACGAAGGTCCCCGCAGCGCCTCCCAAACCATCAGTCGCCTTAGGATGTCACACACTTTGTAGCTCAAAACTCTCTGGGAATGCTTTTGGAAAAGAAAGAACACTTTCTTCTGGCTATGTGGCCAGCACAATATGTCTTAGATAGAAAATGTCTCTCTTCCTATTTCATGCTGTCTTGCTCCACGGTGTCAAAATTTTAATTCTGAAATTGGATTTTTCCTTCTACAATCAGGCAGAATTTGTTTGGAACTTTTGGGGTAAAGTGAACGATAATGCTGGATAGTATACTTTTTGGTGAAAATCCAGAAATAAGACTGGGTTACCTCGGTGGTTCACACACCATCCTGAAGTCACGTCCAGAAAGTGTGTGTGGGGAGATTCCAGACACGTTTTAAGCTCTGGAAACAAGACTGCTGTAAGTGAGGGGCTTGCCGAGGTAACTACCTCAAAAGCCAGCATTGCTTGGATATAAATGTCACGGAATCTGCTTCAGAAACACAACCAGTTACTGCTTTAGAGCCATT
The DNA here is from genome assembly GCF_003676395.1 of Aethalodelphis obliquidens. Classification (NCBI taxonomy): domain Eukaryota; kingdom Metazoa; phylum Chordata; class Mammalia; order Artiodactyla; family Delphinidae; genus Aethalodelphis; species Aethalodelphis obliquidens. The sequence goes on from NW_020837947.1 coordinate 1,954,074, forward strand.
TCCTATAAATCCATACCTTGACAAGTTGCAGAAATAACGCTCTTTTCTGAAATTTTAACGAAGCATTGCAGCTAGCCGCCAGGGACCCTCTCAGGCCCAGGCACATTTTGAAAAAAGTTAAATAGGGAAGTTTCTGTCTCTGGAAGATTGCCAAAGCAAGACAATGACTCCTTCACCCAAGATCATCGAAACTCGGCTGGGATTGCTCCCTGCTCTGATACCAGGAAACTTATTTTTAGAAGAGGAAAGAGTATGTGGGAGGTGGGGAGGGAGGGAGGGCTGGGGGAGGGGCCGGGAGGTGCTGGCTAACGTTTAGCAACTGGTTCTCCAGGAAAATATACGTGTGTGTGTGCATGTGCGTGTGTGTGTCTGTGCATATGCATGTGTGTGTGTGTGTCTGTGCATATGCATGTATGTGTGTGTCTAAATAAATCTTTCTGATAGAAAGAATGTGAAATATATAACTTAGAAATAGTGATGACTGTACACCGCTCTGTATCGTAAGTCAACCGGTTCCCACAGGATGCTTCAGGTGATTTCTGCCAAACTCTCGTGTCTGCAGACAGTCCCTGGGTGCCGTGCAGCCAGGATTTGACAAATGGACCTGCTTTCTCAATCTGCTCACTTTCTCAATGAATTTGCCGTCATTAAATCTGATATGTGATCTACTCAAACGGTTTCTCACTCTCAATGTGTCCAGATTCTATGGACTAAAATGAGACCTCTCTCAGCTTCAGCACCCCCGATGGGGACAGTGCTGTCCTTTTTAGCTTTTGGCACTGTTGCAGGGCTAAGAACAATGTTCAGCTCTACATTATTTCATCATGACTGTGATGAACAATTATTTTGAAAAGTCGCCCCAGGTTAACAGTTGGCTGTGTGAGCTGGTGCCTGTGAAGCTGTGGTGTGTCCGGAATGGGGGGTGTGGGCAGCCAGGCTGGGCCAGTACTGAGCTCTGTAATTCCCTGGGAGGTTTAGGGCTGCCTCACAGGAAAGAAATCTCAGTTTTCTGGACTTGTGTGAACTTGCTGTCGTATCAAGGAGTTCAGCTCATCTCACCCCCACTTTAGGGAGATGAAGGACGAATGTGAGGGTCAGTATCCTGGGAGTGTCCTGGTGGCTCACAGGACTGTTGGGATAGGTTTGGGACAATCAGAAAGAGAGTTACCCTCTTGTCCCATTTCTAGTTTAACTCCTGATAATTAAACAAAATAAGGGCATTCTTGAAATTTACAGAGAAGCTGGATCCATCCGCGGCCCCTGGGAACCAGGGTGAGTTGTTCAGCTCATTTAATAAATATTCATATAGGGCTTCCCTGGTGGCGCAGTGGTTGAGAGTACGTCTGCCGATGCAGGGGACACGGGTTCGTGCCCCGGTCCGGGAAGATCCCACATGCCGCAGATCGGCTGGGCCCGTGAGCCATGGCCACTGAGCCTGCGCGTCCGGAGCCTGTGCTCCACAACGGGAGAGGCCACAACAGTGAGGGGCCCGCATACTGCAGAAGAAAAAAAAAAAAAGCCAAGGTTTGCAATTTGTCCTTTACCTCTTAATCAGAAACACGGTTTTTAGCAATTCATTGGTGGACACGCTAGATTTTCACATTCTCTTTATTAAACATCAATGCAATGATAAACATTTCTTGTTTGGGTTTCAGAGAGCTTGCTCCGTGTGGGGAAGACCAGCCTCATCAGTGGTGGTCAGGACTGAAGTATGTGCAGGCTGTGTGGGTGTCCAGAAAGGAGGACCACATGGGGGTGGGGCCAGGAGGTGCTCAGGGGACCGGGGGGCGCAGGAAATGGATTAAGGTAGATATTTGGCTTTTGGGGAACAAAGACAATGGCTGGTTGAAAAGGTCAGAGTGTTTCTTCCGAGACAGTGAGAGATAAAACAGCACTTCCTGCAGTGACCAGGGGGACCATGGCCTCTGTCTCCTGCCTTTCACTTTACCTGGTGTTCCCCCTACCTCCCTGCCCAGCTTTCTCTCCCTGCAGCTCAGTAAAAGACTCCGTCTAGTAACGCAAGCCAGAAACTTCTCGCTGCTCTTGTCTCTGATTCTACCTCCAGAGCTAGCTGACCGTTTATCCGTCCATCCGTCAGTCCGTCCACCCAGCCACCCCACAGGCATTTTTGAGGACCTTCTATGTGCCCCTGTGGCAGGTACTAGGGATGCAGTTGTGAGCAGAAAAGGACAGCCTCCATCACTCACACAGTTTGCTGGTGAGTGCAGGGGCAGACAATCAGATAACCACAGTACGTGATGTTGAATTAGCTACTGCGGCAAACGTTTTGAAGGAAAGGACCACAATTCTAGGAAAGCGTGTAATAGGATTTTTTTTTTAACATCTTTATTGGAGTATAATTGCTTTACAGTGGTGTGTTAGTTTCTGCTTTATAACAAAGTGAATCAGTTACACATATACATATGTCCCCATATCTCTTCCCTCTTGTGTCTCCCTCCCTCCCACCCTCCCTATCCCACCCCTCTAGGTGGTCACAAAGCACTGAGCTGATCTCCCTGTGCTGTGCGGCTGCTTCCCACTAGCTATCTACCTTACGTTCGGTAGTGTTTATATGTCCATGCCACTCTCTCACTTTGTCCCAGCTTACCCTTCCCCCTCCCCGTGTCCTCAAGTCCATTCTCTAGTAGGTCTGTGTCTTTATTCCCATCTTACCCCTAGGTTCTTCATGACATTTTTTTTCCCTTAGATTCCATATATATGTGTTAGCATACGGTATTTGTCTTTCTCTTTCTGACTTACTTCACTCTGTATGACAGACTCTAGGTCCATCCACCTCACTACAAATAACTCAATTTCGTTTCTTTTTATGGCTGAGTAATATTCCATTGTATATATGTGCCATATCTTCTTTATCCATTCATCTGATGATGGACACTTAGGTTGTTTCCATCTCCTGGCTATTGTAAATAGAGCTGAAATGAATATTTTGGTACATGACTCTTTTTGAATTCTGGTTTTCTCAGGGTATATGCCCAGTAGTGGAATTGCTGGGTCATACGGTAGTTCTATTTGTAGTTTTTTAAGGAACCTCCATACTGTTCTCCATAGTGGCTGAACCAATTCACATTCCCACCAGCAGTGCAAGAGTGTTCCCTTTTCTCCACACCCTCTCCAGCATTTATTGTTTCTAGACTTTTTTATGATGGCCATTCTGACCGGTGTGAGATGATACCTCATTGTAGTTTGGATTTGCGTTTCTCTAATGATTAATGACGTTGAGCATTCTTTCATGTGTTTGTTGGCAGTCTGTATATCTTCAAACTCTTAGAAGAAAACATAGGCAGAACACTCTATGACATAAATCACAGCAAGATCCTTTTTGACACACCTCCTAGAGAAATGGAAATGAAAACAAAAATAAACAAATGTGACCTAATGAAACTTCAAAGCTTTTGCACAGCAAAGGAAACCATAAACAAGACCAAAAGACAACCCTCAGAATGGGAGAAAATATTTGCAAATGAAGCAACTGACAAGGGATTAATCTCCAAAATTTACAAGCAGCTCATGCAGCTCAATATCAAAAAAACAAACAACCCAATCCAAAAATGTGCTGACGACCTAGAAAGCATGTAACAGGAATTTGACTGTGCCCTCCTCCCTGGAGCAAAAGATGAATGACCTGGGGGGTGATGGAGAATAAGAGTAGCTTCATGAAAGGCTGAGAGAAGGCAGAACATCCCAGATGAAGAATTAAGTGCAAAGACGTTAGGTTGCAGGAAAGTGACAAGGAGCCTGAAGTCGGTTCAGTGCAGGGGGCGTCAGAGAGCAGAGTGCAGAGTCGGTTGAGAAGCGTCTGGAAGGAAAACGGCCAGACCAGCCAGGGCCTTGGAGGTTGGGTTAAGGGTCTTTGGGTTTTATGTGAAGAAAAGGAGTCATGAGATGCTCCTGAAGAACTTTTGCCCAGAGGCTCATGACACGTTAACTACAACATTTAGGTGCTTTCGCTCTATTTTACAGAAAACCTGCATCAAGCTGGTTTAGGAAGCCTGAGTGGGTGAGCTGTTGGCCCATGTAGCTTGAGGAAGCCTCCATCTAGGCTGCAACAGTGTGGCCTGATTTGTGTTGCACCCTGGGCTCGGCTCCTTGGAGTTCTTTCCAGGATCCTGACGGAGGGAGGAAGGGAGACGGCTTGTTCAAAGATGGCCATCTGGGTACAAGCTCTGTTTTCTTGGCCAGTGGGGAAGAAAAATTCTGCTTCCTGGAGAATTTTCAAAAAGTCCCAGAATCTAGATTAAATCATCTCAGTTGATCTGTCTTTGGATGCACGCCTGACTTGAAAGAATCCTTGTGGGCAAAATGCACGTTGGTCTGCGGGGTCCATCCCGCCCACCCTCGAGCGTGACTGGCTATCTGGGTCGCTGTTTGGAAGGGTCTAGAACGTGGATGTGGAGGGACAAGCAATTCATGTCCCCTAAAACAACTCTGGCCGTGGCACCCCAGGTGGTATAGAAAGGAAAAAAGTGGTGTGGAGTGAGCAGTCAGGAGGGTGGGCAGTGGCCTTGAGGAGGCCTTGATGGACAAGAGTGGTGGCAGTGAAGATGGAGAGAAATGGGTGAATCCCAGAGATATGCGGGAGAGAAGCACACTCTGAAGACAGATCGGACGTGAGGCTGTAAGAGGTGCCCTCGCTGGGCTGCAGAGCTGTATTGATGCTGGTGCTGGGGACCAACTCAGAGAGCCCTGGAAGACGGTCTGGAAGGGGAGGTGGAGTTTGTTCCTTTTATCTTGAATTTGAGTTACGATGTCCAAGTGGAAATGCAGTTAGAGACACAGATGGATGTTGAGCTCATCAAAGGGGTCTGGGCTGGAGAAAAGAATCTGAAATCCATCTTCATTTGAAGGCTGACTGGAGTTGGGGTCACAGATGAGATTTCTCAGGGACAGAGTTCAGGATGAGAAGAAAAGAATTAGCAGGAACAAGCCTTAGGAATCCCAGCACTTAATAGCCAGGGAGAGGAAGACGGGTCAGGAAGGAAGCAGACAGCGGGCAGCCAGGGATGCCTCTGAAATCACAGGAGACAGTGGGGAGGGTGACAGGTCTTTGTCCTGGGTGCACCCCGTGTGTCCCCGGAATATCTTACAAATGCGCGTTTGCTCAGTCACTGTCTGGCGGTATCACCGTGACCTCCCCCTTCTGAGTGGCATCTACCAGCCACTTTGCCCTCTGCACCCAGATAGATATTTTCCCTGAAAGCCAAGTCCTGACAACTTTATCCCAATACCTCATCCTATTATTATGTTCCCTTCCTTCCTGCTACACCTTCCTAGCTCCATCCATCTGCTCTCTCCTGGCCTATTGCAATCAATCCTCTTTTATTTTCTATTTTTTGGCCACTTCACGCGGCATGCAGGAACTTAGTCCCCCGACCAGGGATCGAACCCGTGCCCCCTGCAGTGGAAGCGTGGAGTCTTAACCACTGGACGGCCAGGGAAGGCCCTGCAATCGGTCCTCTTAACCTGGGAGGCCCTGCTGGAGTTTCCTTCTGTCCCTTGAGCTTGGTCCTTCCAGACTGCGTCTTCCTTGAACTTCCTGTGCTGCCCTTCATTCTCTCCCCCGTTCTGGGTCTGGTTTGCCCAGTTGCCACACTGTTTCTTATCAGCTCCAACCAGCCCCCGGGCTGTCCTGGTGGAGGAGACCACAGGTCTTTCAGTTGTATTCTACTTGAGGGGGTTCCTGTTTCCTGAGCCACGGGATAAGCATGAGGTGTTTCCTGTTTTTCAGGAGTGGATGGCGGCTGAGGGATGAGGCTGTATTGCATTTTCATGGTGCTGATTGTGTTGGGGAGTTCTCCTGGCCACCGTGAGATCCTTCTCCGGGGTTTCCCACGCCAGCTCACCTTCCACACTCCCCCTGGAGTGAAAGGTTTGATGAGCTGTTCCCCACTGTCCCTCCGCCCCAGGGCGGGGGGGACTTTCAGTTGCTGGTTTACTTGTGAGTGTATAAGTATCTGTGCTGTGTGCTGGATGCCGTGCGTCTGTGCTAACATGCATACGTGCCTTTTCCAGGGGAGGGTGAGCACAGCTCTCCTCCAATTTAGAGAGGGGTCAGGCCTCACCACATTTTTTAACACTGACCTTGATGATGTAATTCAATCCATCAGAATGGTGTGCGAAGCCCGTGGCTGGACCTGCCTTCTTCTCCACTGCGTTCCCCACTCCTTTCCTTCCAGTGGCATATGTGTTGGCAACACCAGTCACTGGCAGCTCAACACACACATATGTGAACACACACATGCACACGCGCACTGTGCCCTCCTGTGTCTCTGTGGCTCTCTTCAGGCTGCTTCCTCCACCCAGAATGGGCTTTATCTCATGACCCAGGGATTTTACTGTGCATTTTACTGCCTGTGCTGGCCCCTCAGTTCAGATACAACACATGGTCTCCGTGCCTTCCTGGCTGTATGTGCTGCTGTGACTTACAAACATCTTTCCTCTCCCAGAGAACGTTGACAATCACCTTCTCTCTAATAACTAGCTTTCGCCTTTGACTAATTTGTTTGCTTTCAAATGCTGAACAATACAGAATATTTCATGTTGTCTTTGCAATAACAAGCTTTAAGAAGCAGTGAGCTCCCTCCCCCTTCCCCTCCGCTTCCCCTCCCCCTCCCCCCTCCTCCCTCCCCCCTTCCTTCCTCTCTCCTTCCTCCCTCCTTCTCTCCCTCCCTTTCTGGTCACTCACACCTCTTCTGCTGTGCACAGACTGAGGCAACAGGTAAGGTGAACGAAGTGCAGGGAGGGTAGGAGAAACATTCCACACGGACCTCTCTAGATGTGCGTTCCGCTACCCCATTGTGTCTTTTATGTAACTTTATACTTAAGTTATCACTGAACACGTGAATTTTACACCCAGCTGCACAGGAGCTGTTGGACTATAGTTAGTTATATCCCTTCAGGACGTGTTAATTTTTGCATAAACGTATTTCTTCTGAGTTTGAATCCTCTTTTGCTTATGTAATATATAATAGATTCCAGAAGAACAGGTGAAAGTGTGTAGACTGCTTGAGTTCAGTGTATTTTGCTCAATTTAGTTATAGGAACTTTACTGCAATTAGATAACCTGAAATAGTATGTACCATAATAAAGAGAATAAATACAATTTTAGAAGCAGAAATAGGACGATGTGATAATCTCGATAATAATACCACTTATTGAGCGCCCCTATGTGCTAGGTGTTGTTTGCTTTGCATACATTATCTCCCTGACCTTTTCAGTGAGGAATGGATGAGAAAACTCAGCCACGGAAGGTTAACAAATCCGAAGTGACCAGGCTGTCACAGACATTGAGACTGGAGCCGGTCTCCCAGTCTCTGAGCCTAAACTCCAAGTGTCTCTTCAGAAGGGCCTCACTATCCACTTACCAGGCATTTGCTTGAAGTGGGCACCAAAAATTCAGAATAAATAGCATAAACAGTTTCGGTTTGGGGCATTATATTGAAAAATAAAACTGGAAGCCATGCAAATAAATGACTTTTCTCACGTATTTAGCAGAATTTAGGTTTTCTTTGCAATTCTGACAGTACTTATTAAAAACAGGAAGGAATCAAGTGCTGTGGGGTGTCTTCTGGTATAATTTTTCTCAATAGAATTTTTTTTAGGTGGCGGGATCCCTCCTTTCCCATTAGGAAGCATAAAGAAGGTAATTTTTGCAATGTGTGGGTCAGTTTCCCCAAAGGCCTCTCCTGGCCTTTGAATAGGTCTCTAGTGAATTTGTGGTTTGACACCATTTAAGCTGCTGTTCCCTTTTTGCCAACTGAAGTGGGCCTTCACACGCTTGGGCCTCTGTGTGAGAGTCAAATAATTCTTCCACGTTACTTTCATTGACTCCATGGGATAATGCGTCCTGCGAGATTTATAATTTTACTTTGTAGTCATCTTGCATTGCATTCAAATGTTCAAAGTTCGATAACCAGGGAGGAACCATGGTGACGGCCCCCATGATCAACGGAGGATTTCTCAGCAGACACCCCCTCCCCTTGGGGCAGGAGATAAGTCCCTCCCTGTGGACTTTGAGTTTGGTCATGTGACTTGCCTTGACCAATGGAGTGTGAGTGAACGTGGTGTCATCAGAAATTTTACATGTGCTGTGTGCTGGGCTTGGCTCTTGTGGTCCTGCCATTGATTGCGAGAACACTGGTCTCGGGAGGATGAGATACTTGGGCTGACTTAAACCCAACCTGCAGCCTGTACCTAAGACCAGGCAGGGCCTCCCAGCCGAGCCAGCTTGGACCGGCTGAGCCCCAGACCACTCGCAGGGCTGGAGCAGGTGCAGGGCACCTGTGCCGTGAGCCCTGCACTTTGGAGGTGTCGTTACACAGCGTGATGAAGCTGTGGCTTAGTGATGCATTGGCCAACAAAGACGCTGGCACCCTGGGCAGTGATGGAGGTAGCGTTACGCAGAGAGGAAGGTCTGGATGTCAGAGTCGTCCTTTCATTGGTGGGTATCTTCATCTTACAACCGTTTGTGTTGCCCTTGCATATTCATAACTGTGGGCACTGGGTTTCCCAGGATTTTGCAGAAATAGATCTCAGGCATCTGCCCCAACTAGGGCGATGGTTTATCCCAAAATTCAACTTTCAACTGACTTAGATGCACAGTAAGCCCTGGGCTTGTTATCAGGCCCCTCCGCACACTTGGTGTGTCTTTGGCATGTCACGTCATCTCTTCCAGAACAGTCAGGGGAGAGGAGACCAAGCGCTCCTGTTCCTGGCGAAGTACGGCTTCTCCAAGGTCCTGAAGGTTTCCTCCTCTGACACAGGTGGTGTCACTGGCACTGGGATGCCAGATGGCTTTGAAATCTCAGCGTTTCTGAGCTACAAGGGAGGAATGTGCAGCTCCTAATCACAATAAATTATTCAAATTTGCCAAAATGTCTTCAAAACTGCCGGGTTCCTGTGATCTAACCCTTCCTCCCCTCCCCCCGCAAGGAAAAGCTGAGCCCTCCCGTGGCTGGGAGAGAGAGGTGGAGCCAGAAGGAGGGGGGCATTGGGTGTAGATGGGAAACTGCTCAGATTGCTGGGCTCCCAATGGGAGGCTGACCGAACCGGCCCCAGGCAGACAGAGGAGTGTGGACACATCATGTCCTGTCCCTGAAAGACAAGTGACCTTCACGGAGGCGACGACAGAAGAGCCTGGGGCAGGACCACAGGCCTCTCTGGTCGTGGTGTTTCTCTCGCGTACAGTCGGTTGCAAAATGAAAAATAAGCAAAATGGAAACTCTCCGTGGTTCCAATAAGACGGTGACCCTGAAACAGGTCACGGGTGCAAATCGACTGGGGGTGACGTAACCCGTTCCAGGCGATTCAACGTGAACTGCCAGCCGTGGGTCTATTTAGGTCCAAATAAAAGAAGAATCAATGATTAATCAACCTTGTCTGAATTTAGGCAAAACCACATCCTCTGTTCCCACAACACTGGCCCTGGGGGTCCCTTTCCACAACCCCCCATGAGGAAGCCCCCGGCCTTACCTTCAGGATGAACTCTTGTTTTTAACACTGCTGTTTAATCTTCCGCATATGCTGTGCATCCCTGGTGGATGGCCCGCGTCTCTGGAGGAGGCCTGCAGTGTGCATTTTTGGCGAATGCTTCTTTGGCTCCATTTTATGATTCTGAGGTCCACTCGTTTTGCTGCTAGTGGACGTGAATGGCTCATTTTCCTTGATATACACACATGTATTTTTATCATTGAGTACGTGTCCTTTAGTGTTCTCTTGGGTAGCATTTAGAATTCCCTTTTGTTTCTAGTCACCTGGAAGTAAGTAATACTGATTTTAGGGGGTCATATGAACCTACACAATTTAGAACCAAACCCAGGCCATTTGAGCTGAAGGAGAAAAAGTCAAGAAAAGAAAACATGCAGATTTCTACTAAATTCAGAGATTGTGCTGTAGTTTGAACATACTATTAATGAGATAATATGTAATGTGACACTTCAAAGCAAGTGGAAAAATTAAAAACAATGGGCTATCTGTACTCAGTATTTTGTAGTGACCTGTATGGGAAGAGTATCTGGGGAGGAAGATATATATATATATATTATATTATATAATATATATATATATTATATTATATTATATATATATTATATATTATAATATATATATAATATAATATATATATATAGCTGAGTCACTTTGCATGTACCTGAAGCTGACACAGAGTTGTAAATCAACTATACTGCAATTAAATAATTAATTTTAAAAAAACCTTCCCTGAAAGCCATCAGGGACTTTAGGTCTTTTGAGCATAAGTTACCCATTCTTCTTATTTGACACCTTGCGATAAACACTATACTTTTCTTCAGCACAAGAAAATAGATAAAAAATAAAAATAATGAGCTCTCATATTTGAGTAAAGTTAACAGAAACTTAGAAAAATTGGGTTGGATCAAGTCGTGATGATTCCACTCCCTAGACAGTGATTTGATTCAGTATTTCAGAGTCTTTGATGGAAAACAGAGAAGCCTCGGGTCAGGGGCAGTGAGTGTGCTCGGTCAAGTGCTGCTAACAGACAGCCCCTCGGCGATCCCCCATCCCTTATTCCCTTGGTCATGAACGTGGGTCCATGGCCATGGTGATGCTGCAGCAGTTCCCACGTCCTCCTTGAAAATGTTCCTGTGTGTGTGCAATTGTAGGTGCCACGATGTCTCTTGAAAGATACCTAAGAAGGTGGTTCCACTGGTGCCTCTCGAGAAGGAAGTCGGATGTCTGTGGACGGGGGGGAGAGTGACCGACTGCCCTGTGACCTTTGGTGGGTCTAGATGTTGACCCCCTGTGTAAATATTACTAAAAAATTCAAATAAAAAATCATCACCAAAAGATGATGAAGAATGTGTTTCCCATGGTTGAAAGGATGCCACAATGCAAGTTCTACTAGGAGCTCACCAGAAACTCCTCAGTAACAAAGATTTTGAGCACCAAGAAAAATTACAAAATAAAACAATTAAAAATGGATCCACCGAATAAATTAATAGATAAATAAATAATTCAACCAAAAAAAAAAAAACCCATCAGCACGTGAACCATGTTTCTGTTTCAGGCACTGATAGTGTGGGGTATTTTTATAATCAGAAAAATAATTCCACAGTGTCCTTGGTGGAAAAAAAGAATTTATACTAAATGACCACTACAGTAATTTTAATTTTGTAATGTGATATTGTATTTGTTTGGGAACCTGTGAGGCTGCCTAAACAGAGGGAGGCCCCAGGGAGGGGGTGGGCAGCTGGCTGCAGGGAGACAGAAGAAGAAACAAGGCTCCCTCCCCGCTCAGAGCAACACCCGCCCAGGACACCAGCTCTCAAGGGTCTGAAGGCCGAGCTGCAGATAAAAAAAGGCTGAGAGAATGTTTCAATGGCTTCAGACAACTGTAATGTGTGATGATTTCCTCTGTTATTTAAGGCTGTGATTAAAACCTATAAATAACTTGAAGTGTGAGGTTAAAACAGATCCGCCTCGGCGCCCAATCGCAGCCCAGCGCTGAAGCTGGGGCCACACTTCTGCGTCTAAGTGAGCAGTGGAGGCCAGGACCAGGGCAGAGGGTGGCCAAGGCGCCGGCCTGGTCTCCTGCGGCCGGTGGCCCGGCTCCTGCAGGTGTGACGCTGCGTAGATGAACATCTGGTTGTTCATCTGAGATGGGGCCTCGTCTTCCCAGCCCCCTTTCTCTCCTCCCTCTGGAGCCCAGAGCCTTTCGCATTGTTGGCTCTGTGACTCGGGGGGCGGCTGACAGGCCCTGTGTCCTGACTCCCCCTTGCTGCCCACAGCCGGGGTCTCAGCTGAGAGAAGAAAAGGCCCCTCTGCGATACGTTTTTAATACGGGGCAGACACCCCCCCGCCACACACACACACACTCTCTGGGAGGTGCCTTGTCTTCTGGAGAAGAAATCAAGAGCAGTTATGAGATTCTCCCACAGTGATGCAGCCGGCCAGCCCAGGAGAGGTCTCGAACCGAGGTCTGGCCCTGGGGACGTGCACCGCACACAGCCCCAAGACCCTCAGCATCCCCAAATGGATTTTAAATGTGTTTATTATGCATATACAATATGAATGTACATGTATCTAGTATATAGGTATTAGATATTTTAAAATAATATATATAAATGATACTTTAATATACACATGTACAGTTGGTCCTTGAACAGCACAGGTTTGAACTGCGAGGGTCCACTCATACGTAGATGTTTTCCAGTAAGTGTACAACCTCAGATATAGAGGGTCAACTCTAAAGTCATACTCAAATTGTCAATCCATAACCCCAAGTTGTTCAAGGGTCAACATACTCTATATTAAATGCATCTATAAGATACAGAACAGCAGCCAGAGGCTGACCCTTGGCGTGGACGGGCCACTGGTCAGGTCTAGTTCTTACTTTCTGGCTGGAGTTGTCTAAGAGGGGCCTAAATGGTAACAGGCTTATCAAAGCAGGTGAAAGTTTGAAATGTGCCGTTCTTCTGATTCATAGTAAGAACTTGTATTGGGAGCTCTCTTTTAAATGCAGTTTGTTTTTGTTTTTCGTTGCGCCGTGTGGCATGTGGGATCTTAGTTTCCCCACCAGGGATCAAACACACACCCCCTGCACTGGAAGCGCGGAGTCTTAACCGCTGGATGGCCATTGAAGTCCCTTAAATGCAATTTTTAATAAGAGGCAGTGAGTCCGGTCAAGAGTCTCCAGGTTTCCTAGGAGAGGCGGTGGGGCAGGCAGTCGTGGCCAAGACAAGGCTGGCTCAGAGCTCGGCTGTCGGGCTGTGGTGAGGACACCCCGTGACTTAACTTTAGGTGGAACCTCACACCAGGAACCAGAACTGGTGGGATTGCCAAGGGCACTGAGATTTTCAATATTTGTTATAAACGTGAGCAGAAATTAAAGACCCACTTTGTAACTTGGAAGACTTCTCCATTAAATGCTCCCTGGGTGGTCTGAGATGTGCTGTGTTCATTTTGACCCCTTTCCTCCTCTGCGTGGAGACGTTTAAGTTTCGTGAGGAGGACAAAGCATGTGCACCTCTGGACTGCAGACACAGGTGTACTGACAGGGAAGGCCGCAGGTACGGTGATGAAGCCTCATCACCAGACATCGCAACCCAGCCACCATTTAGCACTGTGGCTTCGTTCTTTACAGTGTAGTTCACAGCAGGCTTCAGCCCAGCAGTCCTTGGTCAGTGAGTTTAATTTGGTGCTTTACGTAGAGACTGAGGCCGTCTCCGGACGTCCACTGCCCATATGGCTATTCCAACGTGGCAGCTCTAAGCAGCATCTTGCTGGAAAATGAAGGTGGAAGAGAGCACGCAGGAACCCAGGTGGGGAAAAACCACCTCTGATTCCTACATTCTGGTGCTGAATTCACCAAAAAGATGATGGGGTGGCAGAGAAGAAGCTGGGAGGAAGTTCGACACCGTGTACAGCAAAAAAAGAAACCAAAAAAAAAAACTTTACATGCATTTAGCACAGACTTTGATTTTTATCTCCTTCTGACACTGGCTTTTTGACAGTATGTAATGCATTTTCTGTTCTAAGATACACATCGGCAGAAGTTGACGGCTGAGGCATTAGTTCTTCAGACCATTTATCTGAGATCAAATTTCACAGAGGAACGTGACTCATAAATGCTGCTCGGGGTCCTGTCCCCTCTCCCATCATGACTCGGGGTGTCCTGGGGTCTGGAGAAAGGAACCCCAAGTGATACGCAGGAAAACTCCTTTGAAAGCACCTGTGAGTGACGCCCTCCAGCCCCCAGAAAGCAGAGGGGTTCGGGCTGTGGGTTCCGTCTGGTTCCGTTGTGGACTGAACCTGAGGTGGCAGTGCTGTCACTCTTCCGTGGCCCTGCTGCTCCAGTCCCCACCTGTTGGCCAAGGCTGAGGAAACACAGAAATGACACCAAATATGAAATAAAAGACAACAAATCCGTTGCCTTCCTCGTGAAACCAAGACTCGTAACAGGGTTCGAGCTCCTTGGAGAAAACTATTCTTGAAAAAACAAACCCAAATTAACGAAATCACCTTTTTTTCCTTTCAGACAAATGATCTGAAGCACTAATGTCTCGCTCCCCAAATTCTGTCAACATGTGTGTTGGAAGGGAGGGTATATTGAAAATTATACACTGTCAAAACCTGGTGTTGGAAGTAGATAAAATCACAGTCTATGCTAAATGCAAATAAAGTCTTACGTCGACAAATAAGCTTTAAAACTTATTTCAGATACTGAAAACCAGCCGTGAAATCTTTCAAGCTCTAAGCCTATGCACTTTAGTTTAAAAAAAAATCTTTTAGGGTTTTTTTTTTAAAGTTCTTTTCTACACCATGAAAATTCCTGAACAGTAAAGCCTGTTTCTCAAGTCGCACGTGGACGCCCACCGTCAGGCCAGCAGTGCCTTTACTTGCTTTAGTAAGGCAGGGCCTCCTGAGTCAACACTTCTGGGTCCGTAACGACCTCGCCTCCCGCTGTCTCCTCGTCTCCATGTCCTGCCGATGTCCAGTCTTGTGGGGAGTGTCCAAGCACACACCCCATCCACAGAAACCTTTGCGCAGGCAGCTCCCAATTTATCTATGGATTATGGAGCATCCTGCCGTACTAACATATCACATGTGTTAGAGATCACACTAGCAGATAGAAATCGTACAGGAGGGGATTTGGAAATGTAACTGTGTCTTCTTTTCACCGCCTAGAGGGTCATCTTGCCCAGCCTCAGGTTGGACACCCCTGAGTGGGACGTCTGCAGAGAACAGAGTGACAGGGAGGGTTACCCGGTGTGTGCTGCCCTCGAAGTGTGTCCACTTTGGAAAAATGTGTATTTGCTCAGCTTTCTCTGATGATTTATTTGTCTTTCTCTTGATCACTATTTTGAATAGAAGAATATATTCAGGCATCCCTCTGGGACATCTTTTTATAATTCTTCCATGAGATTATGGAGTTTTCTTCCAACTTCCTCCTTGACCTGTACGTTCTATTGCTCTAGAAAAGGACTGAGCGACTCAAAGTACATCTAGTCCGTGGATCCCCTTGCTTGTTTGAACATTAACTTGGGAAAATGTGTCTTTAATTCTCTACTCTTTTTATTGACAGCTTGTATTATTATTAATACTTTTGGCTCTCAATGTCTTTGTGCATTAGTTTCTCTCGTATATCTTGCTTTTAAGAAAAAAATACCAATGCTGTTTTGGACACAGACTTTATATGAAAGGGCGATGCGTACAGTGCTGCGTCCAGCAGGCTAAGACCTCAACACACTCACAGGAAACTCCTTGAAATTAATGTGAATATTTCATCTCCCACCAAGAGACAAACCCCTTTATTGTCAACCAAAGCAATATATATATATTTTTTTTACGCTGTGAGCTTTTTTGCTATCATTTCTAAAGAGTAACATGCAAATGAAAACTGCCAGTAATGGAAAGCATGAATATTTATTGATGTCTCATCACGCACTTGGCATCGCAGCCAAGCAGACAACAGGCTTCATCGGGCCCATTAATTCTGCGGCTGGCGGCTGCGGGGAGCTGCCCCTCTGTGAATGGGTGAGCGACGGGGAGGGTCTCTCTAGCGCACAAAGCAAAGCGAACGTTTACCCCTCGTGCTCTTTGTTCCTCCAAGCCGCAGCTCGTGCCCCCCCAGGGGTCGGTCCCCACGCAGCCCCTCGCCCTGCACCCGCCCTCTTTCCTCTGTTAGCATCCCTCTTTCTCCCCACTTTCCCCAGGGCTTTTGGGGACCAGAGCCTCCCGTCACCAGTGGTGCTGAGAGCTTCAAACGCTGTCCTTTAGAAAACAAGCAAGAGGAAGACGCAGAACTGGGGACTTTGGACACCAGGGCGGCCCCTCCGGTGGGTGGTTCAATGACAAATTAACACATTCACAGCAGAAGGTGGAGAGTCCTCTGAGCACAGGGCTGGGGGGACTTTGGGGCATCAGCGGGCAGTTTCCTGGGAGAGGGGCTCCGCGCCCTCCAGGGACTTGAGTTTAGCGGGTGTGCGACAGTAAACAGGACACAAGCCCGTGAGTTCAAGGGGACCCAGGCATGAAGGAGGGAAAGCATGATACCTAGGCTATCAGGTCTGTCTGTTCTTAAAAATACCTCAGACTTGAAGTTGGGAATTGCTAAGGGGTGAATTGTGCCCTCCCACCCCCGCCCCCAACGATAGGTTTAAGTTCTAAGCCTGTGCCTGTGAAGTGACCTTATTTGGAAATAGGGTCTTTGTAGACATAAATTAAGATGAGGCCGTGGGCTTCCCTGGTGGCGCAGTGGTTGAGAGTCCGCCTGCCGATGCAGGGGACACGGGTTCGTGCCCCGGTCCGGGAGGATCCCACATGCCGCCGAGCGGCTGGGCCCGTGAGCCATGGCCGCTGAGCCTGCGCGTCCGGAGCCTGTGCTCCGCAACGGGAGAGGCCACAACAGTGAGAGGCCCGCGTACCGCAAAA
>NW_020837947.1:1970598-1972200 GCF_003676395.1 Aethalodelphis obliquidens
CAAAAAAAAAAAAAAAAAAAAAGAAGATGAGGCCGTTAGGGTGGGCCCTGATCCACAGTGACGCGCGTCCTATGAGAAGGGGGCGCTGCCACGTGGGGACAGAGCCCCAGGAAAGCGCCATGAGGCGCCAGCGGCAGAGGAACGAGGCAGCTGCACGTGAGCAATTGCCCCCGGCAACGCCGGGAGGCGGGAGAGAGGCGGGGACACCCTCCCCCGGACCCTCCCAGAGGGCACGGCCCTGCCAACCCCTGGACCGCAGACCTCTGGCCGCCAGACTGTGAGAGAATAAACTTGCGGTGCTTTAAGTCGCCCGGTTCGTGCCTCCCCGTTACGGCGGCCCTAGGACAGCGATCCAGCACGTGATCCTGCGAGTGAAACCCTCCAGAGATGAACCTAAAGCGGTGGATGGCTGTGATGGGGCGTCTCCTCTCTAGACTGCGTCCCATCGTCGGCTGTGACAATAGTTCCGGGAGCAAAGAGCGAGCCTAACACGGCCCCACGTGGGTCACATTAAACAGAATTAAAGTCTGGCTGATCCTGAGGGCAAATCACGGGCCTGCAGAGGGAACCTCTGTTCTCAGCAGAGTCCTGTCAACACACCAGCCCCAGGGCGCTGGGCAGCTCCCCACGGAACATTCCAAGGCGCGGTTGTCCCCGTGCCTCGCTGGACGCACGCCCCGGGCTCCCTGCACCGAGCAAGGCCAGTGGACTCGGGCGCTGATTTACCCCTTTGTGAGTTTTTGGCCGAGCGAGGCGTGGTAGTTTCACTCCTTCCCGAAGCTCAGTCCCCTCCCGCCCCAGAATCAGGCCACCAGCCTCCTTTCAAGCCTGATGACTCTTCGGGGAGAGGCAGCGGGTCACGGCATTCTCACTGCCTCAGCCCTGACCTTCCTGAGTCAGAGCCCCGGCAGGTCCCACCCTTCAATGCAAACTTGCAGGTTCTGACGCCAAGTGTCCTGTTCGTGACCCTGCAGGGTTTGGCCGTGGATAATAGGTCTGCACACACCACCCCGAGGCGGGCGCGTCCCCCAGCGTGTCCAGCGGACGCGGGTGTCAGCTGAACTGGGCTGGGGCAGGGCCGTCGGGGATGAATGTGGGCTCTGTGCCTGCCCTCTGGGCTTCGGGGCCGGTGGGAACACGATCCCTTTGTTCCATTGGGGACATCAGCTGCTGACGGCCAGGCGCACAGGTCCAGAAATGGTCTCTCTTCTGAGACCAGGTTTCCCTTGGCCTTTACCCACCCCTGTTCTGTAACCAAACACCACAGCACAAAAGGTTAGCTTTTCTGTTTGTTTTTCACCTAAAATGCACTGGGAACCATTCTCAATGCTGGAAAAATATTTGTTTTTAAATAGCACTGTCACCCTGGGAAATTCCTCCAGCTCTGACAAGGCGGACTCCCTCTCTTCTAAAGTACAGACATTTTACTGAGCGCTTACTGCATGGCCGCACAGGGGAAGCAGTTTGCTCGCATTTTCTGATTTGTATTCACAAAAGTTCTATCAGGTTTTCACTCCTACCATTGAAGAGGTGAAAAGACAGACTCAGAAAGGTGATGTGCAATGCAGGGCTGCGGGCCTGATGGGGGAGAGAGGGAAGGAG
>NW_020837947.1:1972600-2055792 GCF_003676395.1 Aethalodelphis obliquidens
GGGCAAGGTTTTCGTGGCTGCAGGTGCTCTAGACCAGGGGTGCCCAGCCCCCGGGCCACGGACCAGCGCAGGTCCACGACCTGTTAGGAACCCGGCCGCACGGCAGGAGGTGAGTGGCGGGAGAGCAAAACTTCACCTGCTTCCCCGCCGCTCTCCTCACCGCCTGTACCATCCCCCCGCCCCCGCCCCGGTCCGTAGAAAAATTGTCTTCCACGAAACCGGTCCCTGGTGCCAAAAAGGTTGGGGACCACTGGTGTAGACGCTAGAACCTGCCCTGGAACGTCTGTGGTGGCCTGTCCTGCAGTACGTGGGTCAGACTGAGGGGGGCCGTGCCCGACACCTGACACGCAGGCACCAGGGCTGCCCGAGAAAACAGGTTTACCTGCTCCAAACGCTCTCTATTTCGGGAGAGCTCTCATTCCTCAGGAATGTAGGGGCCTGTCACCTGTCAGCACGAGATGCTGGTGCAGAGTCCCAGCCTCCGCAGGCTGCTGGGCGGGGCCGGTTCAAGGCCTGCGACTCGGGGACCCGGGGGAGACGGAGGAGTGTAGGGTGACGCTGAGGGCGGGAGGGAAGACCCCTTGACGGTCCCCAGACACCTTCCCCCGGCAGTGACTTACTCTATCCGCCTGGCTGGCCCGTGTCTCTGGAGGCCCAGCAGCCTCCTGGCCTCCCTCCAAGTCAGGAACACACGGCCTGGCCAGTGCCACCCTCAGTTCCACACTCTCTGCGTCCAGGATCCCCAGAGCCCCAGGCACGTGCTCTCTGGGCGCCTCCCTGCGTCCAGAGCCCCCGAGCCGCCTCTTCCCCTGGGAGCCGCCAGGGAGCCGCCTCTTCCCCAGGGAGCCGCCTCTTCCCTGGGGAGCTACGGTCCTGCTGCTGAGGCTCCTTGCCGGGCTGTGTGATGAGAAACCCGCCCTCCGGAGTCCCTGCCCCGGCACGTCACAGCCTGACCACCCTGCTCACACCGAACTGGGATACTCAGGCCCTGAGATTAGGGGTCCTGCTCCCCGCTCCCAGGAAGCCCTTCGAAACGACTGCTTAGAGCCGAGCCCTCAAAACTGGGTGCCCTCCACCCTGATCACCACACAGGTGAGAGGTACTTGCCACCCTGCCGTCTCCCCTGCTGGCTGGGGACCCGGCCTAGGGGCTGCTCCCCAGCCCATTGCCCTTCCCCACACCGCCCGGGATCTGGGGTCTGTAAGGAACACATCTGTGACTCTGCTTCCTTTGGGTGACAGTACTGAAACTGCTCCTTCAATCAGAATGACCCTCGGGTTTTCTTTTGCCCAAAGTGGGAGCTTGGATGCTCAGGGAGCTACGGGGCGGGGCGAGCCGGGTGGTACCCCACCCCCTGGTTCACAGGTGGTGATCTGCACGGTTTTCAGTTCAGTCCAGCAGCTCCGGGCCCCAGCACAGGCTGCCTCATCTCTCCTGCTGTCCTCAGATTCGACAAGTCCCATCACCGGTCGGCCCGTCTCCCTTTCCGCGCTCCACAGAGACGTGTGTGTGTGTGTGTGTGTGTGTGTGTGTGTGTGTGTGTATGTGGGGGGGGGGTGTTTGACTCGAGTTTTCAATACTAGAGGAAATAAGGAGACGCCGTCTTCTCCCAGTCTCTCTGGGACGCCTTTGGAGGGCCGAGCGCGAGTCCCTGCTGACACCTGGTCTCAGCCTCCAGACACGGGAGAACATGTTTCTACTGCTTGAAGCCCCCAGCCCGTGGGAAATTGTTTCAGCAGCCCTGGGAGATGAATACACTAGGTAAAGTGTGAAGAAAAGCAGATTTAGAAACCTTGTCACCTGAATTGATGTTTATGACCTATTCTAAATGAAAGTGCACTGACGCCCAAACTCGTGTTTAAGACAGTCCCTCAGCCTCTTCTGGCCAAAGGGCCCGCCGGCCCCCAGGCTCCCAGAGGAAACCGCTGGGCGTTTGTGAACACCTGCATGGATGGTGTGAAGGAGGGAGCGCAGCTGCAGCCCGGCCTGGTGACCACGGAGGATAGCAGTGATTTGTCTCCGAGCTCACACGTTGAACCTGGTAGAAATACCTCCTCCATGCTGGTGGGCCCCCGGCCGCAAGTTTGTGGTTTCAATTGTGGGTGCTCGAGCCCTAGAGAGCCTGCCTCACCAGGGGTCAGGGCTTGGCCGTCTGGTTGCGGAAAAACTCTCCAGGCCGTTCTGATGCCCCCAGAGGTCAGAACACGATGCGAAGTCTCAAGCCCTGCAGAGCTGAGGGACCCCCGATGCCGGCTGGCGCGGGCCGGCCGCCAGAATCAGAGCTTTACCCTTCAGCTGCAGCTGACGTTTGCAGGACATCGTGAAGTGGAAGGAAGCTTTCTAAGTGATGGAGAGCAAGGAAACAACCCAAACAATGTGTTAGGAGAAAGGCTTGGTTCCCTTCTTCCCCTCTCCGTAGGAGATATTTCAAAATGCTAGTCACCATCACAGACTGAATTAGCAAAAGCGTTCTGTTTTCTCTTTTTTTGTTATGCTTTTGTCAGCTTTTGAATAATTATAATTTGCTCTGATTTTTTCTCTGTTCCAAATAATTTTTCTCTTTCCTTCCACGCCCATATTCTGCCTTCTTTTTCTGAAGAAGAGCCCCCGATTGTGTCAGTTCCAGACCCTCCAGTCCTGGAACTGCCCCTCCTTGTGGAAAGCACAGGACCAGGAGGGGTGAGGGGTGCAGGGGGGCCCCGTCAGGAAATCACGTGGCCGCCCCGACCCCACAAGAGTCCTGAGAGCAGAAGGGAAAAGAAAGGTTTTTAGCAGTGGCCGTCAGTGTGGAATCTTGGGGAGCGGCAGCGACGTCAAAGAAGAATTTTAAGGAGTACTGCTGAGAATTTTGCTTGTATTTCCGCCTGGGGGTGGGTGGAGGTGTTTTGGCCGGAGGGGGAGGAAGACGGGAGGCCGAGAAAGACAGAAACAGAGAAATTAAGCATGTTTAAAACTTTCATTTTTCTGGCAGCTGGACTTTGTTGCTCAAATGTTACTTTAAACCAAGATTGAGCCAAGCGGGACCTGGGTTCTTTCGGGTTAGTTCTGATCGAGGGTCAGGACCACTCCTTTCTCTGCGGGACTCCCTGGCGCCCAGCTGCCTGACCCGAGGTGTGTCTCTGCCCCCCTGCACCCCTCCCCCACCCCGAGGAGGGTCCCAGGCTTCTCTCTCCCAGCCTCACGCTGGGCGCCCCTCGGTGCAGCTGGTTCGGTTGCTGGCCCTGCAGTGAGTCCGGGCTGCCCGTGTCCTTGCAGGCCCCTCCTCCTCTGGACGTTCCCGCACTGTCCAGTCCCTGCCCCTTTGTTCACCTTGCTTAGCCTAAATCTCTGCCCGCCGAGCTCCTTGTGGCCTCGTGTTAGGAGACGTGCCCTGGCCTCCGCTTCCCGCCCTTGGAGAGAATGATGTCCTTACCTGTTCTGTGTCCTTTTCTCTGTACCTATGTTGGCCAAACGTCCTGCTCTGTGCGGTACCGTGCACCTGCAGGTAGAAGACGCGGCTGTGTCATGGGGTGGGCAGCAGCTCTCGGTCTGTGTGGAGGGTTGCAGAGACCCCCCTCATGGACGGGCCACTTCTGGTGCCCTCCTGTGTCCCCAGAGCCTGGCTAACAGCGGGCTTCTCCCCAAGGGCAGGACCTAAAACTCTTCTGCTTGTGTGCTCAGTGGAAGGAAGGGGTCGCAGCCCCCGAGTTACGGATGAGGCCCCGGGAGGGCGTCTCCTGTCTGCGGTCACCTGGCTGGTGACCTGGGACAGCAGCCCCTGCCGCTTCCCTGCCTCTCCCCTCCCTTCCCAAAGGTCTCAGGAGGAATCCAGGGATCGAGACTTGACTGTAACGTGTCCTTTGGGTGGGTGTAAACTTTGTGGAGCATCCCGGACCGTGTGTGTTTTGGAGCAAGTCCTCAGGCACATCCAGTCTTTTGTGCATTGGGACAGAAGGTAATCACCTCCTCTGGGGCTGCATGCAGCTTCGCTCTGACCTTGGAGTGGGCAGCCCCGTGTGTGTGCATCCCAAGAGCAGGCAGCCCATGGAGACCCAGAGCTGGCGCTGAGGGCAGTCGCAAGTCGGGCGATCGGCTGGTAGGGGATTCACGTTGTCTAGGGACACAGAGAGCTGAAGGGAGCCTGGGTGCGAGGTGCCCCTCTGGGGATGGGGCGCGGTCCAGTGGGCGGGCCCTGAGAGCTTTGTATCAAGTGATGGGACTGGAGGGAGGGCGAAGTGCCTCTGGGAGCCAGTCTGGACTGGGGCCAAGCCTACCAGCCTCAGGGCTTTTCTGCGCCCACGGCAGAGGCAAGAATAACGCTGACGGCACCTGCGAGGTCCCAGGTGCTAAGAGGGGACCAGGACCCCATTTTCCCACCAGAGTGAGCTCACCTCCCCAGGTTCACAGGGGAACTGTTCCCCTTGTAAAGCACCAGCTTCCTGGTGGCGGGAGCCATGGTGCTGGTCTTGCAGGGATGCTGTGGGATTGAAAGGGCTTGCTTGTGTCAAGGTCCAGGCACGCCGCTGGCGCTGAACAAGGATGGCGTGGTGACCCCTCGTGGGCGGCCGCCTTCCTGCTTCTTCCTGGCAGCCCCCAGCCGCGGTGCTTAGTCCACAGATCACCATTTCCAGAAGGCGGGAGCAGTGGACCCTGTTCCCGAGACTCTCCATCAGCAGGTGCTACGGCGTGTGGTCCCTTCCGTCCTCCTGAAATCGCCTCTGCAGCACGATCCCAGCGGTCCCCTCACCATCCAATGCACCCACTTCAGTGCCCAGCGCACGTGTGGACTTAGGCCCCACTGGAAACGCATCAGCACAGCGAGGGGGGGCTGCGTCTCCATCCAGCGGGGAGGGACTTGGAAGCAGCTGTCACAAAGGCCCGGGCACCCTGGATCGGCTCTGCCACGTAAACTTCTCCCAAGCGGTGAGATCTGCCCGGGTGGCAGCGGGGACCCTGAGTGAGGCCCAGCCACCCCCCACCACAATGCCAAGAGGCGGAGGGCCACCTCCGGGAGCCTCCCTGGGGACGGGCTCCGGTTGCCCCCGGCTCACTGTGGGCAGAGGAAAGGTGTTCTCAGGTGAGACTCGGTCTGTTGGCACCCAGGTTCTCCCAAGTGTCCTTTGGCAGGGGGTCCAAGCTCCCACTGGCTCTCACGATGGACAGCTCGGTTTGGGGGAAACGGCAGGGCCAGTGGTCAGAGTGTCACCTGCTGCATCTCCTCAGTCACGGTGGGGCTTGCCTGCGAGGCTGACACCACCTCTGTCTCACCAGCCAGGACACGGAGATGCCGGGAGGTTATGGACTCCCCAGGTGTGTGCAGCTCCTAAGTAGCCAAAAGCCCCCTTCACTCCAGAGTCCCGCAGTCCAATTTGTGGTGTCTGTGTGTGTCCATGAATGTTAGAGGCTGGGATATAGGGAATATTTCGACAAGCAAAAGTGCTTTTAAATTACGCCTAATTCTTCTTCAGCAGCTATATGTAAATTCACGGACACATTAACTAATAGGTTCTCCCCTCCCTAATTTATGTTATTCTCAACCCTGCAAGCATTCCCCACCCACCCGCGTCCCAGAGAGTGTCCAGGGAGCTCGTGTTTCCTGCCCCAAGAGGCGTTAGCGGGGCCGACGGCGCCCACCGGAAGCAGATGAGCGGTCCAGCTGCGGGTTCGGTGGAGACAGGCAGCTGCAGGCGCCCCTGCGCGCGGGTGATCTGAGCAAGCGGGACCTCGGAGCTGCCCGTGGGGGTGAGCTGATCCCCACCGGATCAGCCGCTGGATACAGGCCGCTCGTCTCCCCTGAGGCCTTTGAAACATTTGCTCTCAGGAAAAAGTGCTAGTGATGGATCTGCCCCCCGCACCTCTACTCCAGCTTCTCAGGGTTGCCGTATTAGTGGGACCCTTTTGGATACAAATGAGTGAAACCCAGTCACCCTGGTTTAAGGGGCACGGAGGGTCCCAGGGACCCTGTAACTGCGTGGTCTGGGGGTAGGTGGCTTCCCATGGCCTGGCGCCCTGGTGCACTGGCTCAAACTGGACAGCATGACCACCTCCCTCCTTCCCCAGAGCCCACCACACTCCCCTGCTCCTGTCCCGCGCTGCCTGTTGGTTTTCCCCTCAGCGGGCTCTCTTCGTGGGGTGGGTCTTCGTGGGGAGGGCTTTCCTGGTGGCTCCGGCTCACAGCTCCCTGGTCTGCAGTTCCAGTTCAAGCGAAGGTGGTCAGCGCTGCCCTCTCCTGAACCACGTCTGCGCTTTCAAGCCAGAGGAAATCTGTGTCCCCCGGCCGGGCCTGGCTACATGGCCACCCCGGGGCGTCAGCGGGAGCTGGTGAGCCCCGGGGGAAGGTGACGTGCCATTTCCAACGGAAGGGACAGCGGGGGCTGGCCCGGTGGCCCACCTCCTCCCCTCAGAGGCCTCGAAGGCCTGCAGGGAGGCCAGGAGTGCTCACCCCTGCTGGCCATCGGGGCGGGGGGAGCCCCAGATGTCCTTCCTGCTACATTCGAAATGGGGCTTTCGTCCAGCACCGGGCACCTGCTGTGGGCCCAGCCCAAGCGGGGCCGGCACTGAGGAGATGCAGGTCACAGCCACGCTGCCCGCAGTGTGACGCCAGCCACGTGTAAGGAATGCTTTCCAGCAGCCTCGTTGAACAAGTAAAAGGACAGGGAGATCAGCTGGGTGCTTTGTGCCCACCTAGAGGGGTGGGATAGGGAGGGAGGGAGGGAGACGCAAGAGGGAGGGGATGTGGGGATATATGTATATGTGTAGCTGATTCACTTTGTTATACAGAAGAAGCTAACACAGCAATGTAAAGCAATTATACTCCAATAAAGATGTTAAAAAAAAAAGGAAAAGGAAACAGGTGAGGTTCGTGTCTATAATGTATTTTATTTAACTTAATATGTCCGAAGTATTATCACGTCAACATTTTGACGTAGCAATTTCAATAATGATCAGTTTGCAACAATTATTAACGAGCGCCATGCATTCCGCTCTTGGAGGCGCAGCGTGGTGCCCCCCCCCCGTCGCCCATCCATCAGCTGAGGCATTCTTCAAGGGCTGCATCGCTATGCGGGGCCGGCGGCTTCTGCATCGGAGCTGCAGGCTTTCATTCTGTTGGGAGGCGAGACAAGTTCACAGGAAGCCCAACTGCAGGTCCCAAACCACCCGGGGGGGCCCTTACAGGGAGCATGTCTTGCTCCACGTCTCCTGTCCTGGGGACACCTGCTCACAGGTGGGCTTTCGTGCATCTCGGTCAGCGGAGAGGCAGGGGTCACTTCCCCTGGTCTGGGGGCTCCACCAGCTAGCTGGGCTCTGTGCCGCGTCATCCTCGTCCAGCAGGACCTCACTTCCGCTGCACCTGACATCCAGGTGAGGTTGCGAAGGGCATGGTGTCCTGAGGGCGCGCGCAGGGGATTCGGGCGGGGTCAAGCCGCCCGGTGCAGAGGATGAGTCTCCGTGCCCCGTGCTCGCGGTCCTCGGGTGTTTCTGCGGAGCCCTGAGACACTGCAGCCTCCCCGCTCCTGGCTGCCCCCACCCACACCCTGAACCTGCGCTTCTGCCCCTGGTCCCCTCTGGGCCGGTCACCTTCCCACCACACTGCCCAGCGCCGGACGCCGACAGCCCCCCGGCTGCCCCCTGCCCAGAGCCATGCGCAGGGGGCTGTGTGAGCAGGTCTCCCCGGGGACAGGGCGGGGGAGGGAAGAGACAGGAAGCACCCGAAGTCCACACCCGCCGGCGCCACCACCCCAGGGAGTCTCACTGGCCGTCCTCATGGCGGGGACGGGGCTTCCTTCTCGTCCCCGCCGTTTTCCGTGGGCACAGTGTATTCGTCAACACGTCCCATGTATATACACCACAAATTGCACACACACACAAGCACAGAACAGTTTCTCTTTTCATAATTGAGACCTCTCTTTAAAAAAAAAAAATCTCTTTTTTCCAAAAAGTCCCTAGCCTGGGACTTTTTTCTTTTGGAGAACTGTGGGCCTGTTGGAGTGCTGGCTCAAATGAAAGGCGATTCTCTTTTCCAGAAAATTCTGCTCTTTTCCATTCAGCCCATCCCGCTGCCACCAACCAAACACGGAAATGATCACATTTGGCTTTCTTTTTTTTAATTTGCATTTTTTGAGTTACCTTCAAACTGCTTCTGCGGAGCAGTTAGATCTGACCAGCGTGGGACGTGAAGCTACCCCTCCACCCCCAGGAGGGAGAAGGGGGTCCTGGTCTGACTCTGGCACCTGGTAGGGACTGAATGGAGCTGTCAGAAGAGACAGAGACAGACACAGAGACAGAGCGACAGACACAGAGACAGAGACAGAGGCAGAGAGAGAGCCCAGCGTGAAGGGATTCTGGAGCAAAGGCCGGAGGGTAGAAATAACAGACCGTCGGCCTAGTCCTGGGGAGGCACGCTGCCGCCATGCGCAGAGGGGATCTCTGTGGCCCGCACACGCGACGCACAGAGGACCTTGCATGTACCCGGGCTCCTTCCGTCTCCTTAGATGCTGCTGTTTTGTACATGCCTCCCCCACCGACTCGTCCACGTGGGTTTTTTCCCCCGTCAGGTTATCACCCGTTGGTTTTCTGGGTTCAATTGCATTTTTGCTGCTGCTGGATTATATTTTCAACCTGTCTGGAGGCTTACTTCATTATTCCTGCTGTATATGGATGAAGTTAAAATTAAATGAACTAATTTCAGTTTTTCACCTCAGTCAGACGCTTCGCCGTGAAGAGCTGCAGCGA
The DNA here is from genome assembly GCF_003676395.1 of Aethalodelphis obliquidens. NCBI lineage: Eukaryota > Metazoa > Chordata > Mammalia > Artiodactyla > Delphinidae > Aethalodelphis > Aethalodelphis obliquidens. The sequence continues at coordinate 1,981,313 of NW_020837947.1, forward strand.
CGATTCCAGGTCAGTCTGGTGGAGATGCCGCATTCACGGCCCACCTGCCGGCCGCGCTGACCTCTGCTCACCCTGTCTCACACGGTCTTGCCTCGGGCCTCTGGGCAAATGGCCTGTTTACTTCTCTCTTTAACAATGGTTTTAGTCATTGCAATAAATTTCTTGTTCATCTCTTATATTTGGGCCCCAAAATATACGGCCAAGGGACCCGGTGACCTCCAAAAAGAGATGATAATGATCATTATAGCTGGACGCTCACCACGCACCGGGGAATTGTGCTCAACCGAACGTGCGTCTCCCTGTTTTTTTGTTTTTTTGTTTTTTTTTTGTGGAGCACAGGCTCCGGACGCGCAGGCTCAGCGGCCATGGCTCACAGGCCCAGCTGCTCCGTGGCACGTGGGATCGTCCCGGACCGGGGCATGAACCCGTGTCCCCTGCATCGGCAGGCGGACTCGCAACCACTGCGCCACCAGGGAAGGCCGCGTCTCCCTGTGTAATCCTGCAGCAGGCTGACGGAGGTCTGTGACCCCATTGGACGGATGAAACATCGAGGCACAGAAGGAACCTGCCGCTACTGGCACAGCCAAGCTGGAGTCAGAATCTTCACTCTCCCAAGATCCCGATCTTGCTGCTAGAAATCACTCATTTGTGCTGGTGTGAAAACGTCCCCGGTCAGCTCCGCTTCAGGACGTCGGGCTGCGGCCGCTTCCTCAGTGGGCCAGAGCTTCCCAGCCTCACTCACCGGATCTGAGAGCAGTGGGTCTGACGATGCCCGTGTTCAAACCCTGGCACACGACGTGGGTAACAAGCACCACTCTCCTGGGATGTGGTGAAGTCTGGGTGCGTCTGTGCACCTGGGGCCCCAAGGACGAAACTGGTCCACGTGGAGGCAGGCAGTGGGGTCGGGGCTGAAGGCTGACGCGGACACCAGGCTGAGATGGCTTTGGTGCCCATTCAATATATGTTGAATTACTGACCACGTGGTAGAAATTTTGTGTTAATTTTAAGGTTTTTTTTCCGGCTGTGCACGTGGCTTGCAGGATCTTAGTTCTCTGACCAGGGATGGAACCTGGGCCACCTCAGCTGAAAGCCCTGAGTCTTAACCACTGGACCACCAAGGAATTCCAAAAAATTTAATTTCAAACTAAGCTATATGAAAAGTATCTTCTCAAAACGCATAGCTTTGTGGGTACCTTTAATAAGGCCGTGCGGTTTTATCAGTGTACTAGGTGCCTTACTTTGGTCTGTATAACAAATTACTGTGGACCAGGGGCTTAAACAATAAACATTTATTTCTCATATTCTGCAGACCGGGAAGTCCAAGATCAAGGTGCCAGAAGAAGTAGTGTCTGGTGACAGCCCTCTTCCTGGTTTTCAGATGGCCATCTTCTTGCCGTGTCCTCACGTGGACAGAGGGAGCGAGTATAAGAGGGAGAGAGAATTCAAGCTCTCTCGTCTCTTCTTATAAGGGCACTAATCCCCCATGACCTAATCACCTCCCAAAGGCCCTTCCTCCTAACAGCATCCTCCTGGGGGGTTGGGTTTCAACATATGAATTTTAGGGGGACACACCATGAGTTCATGACACTAGGCGATTTCCAATAGCTTTTTTGAATGAATACTAGTCTGGACAAGCTGGGATGGCCAGTTCGGCTGTGTCTCCTGACAGCTTCTAGCCTGCCTTGTCCTCTCAGATTTCAGAGACCTGCCTTAAGATAATAGGAGGACAGGAAAAGGATGTTGCACAGAGCAGGTTCAGGAAGCTGGAATCCATCTGACTTGAGAGAGCTGGCTGCAAATAACAGGGATCCCAGGGCGGGGGAGAAACAGAGCCGTAGAAGCAGAAGTTTAGGATGGAGACTGCAGGAGGATTGGGAAGTGGGGGGCTGCAAGGACCCCCAAGTCGGAAATCACTGAAATGAAGCCGCTCGGGGGCCACAGAGCTCCTTTGGGAAGAAAGGAAGAGCTGAGAGGGGAAGGGAAGGTGAGTTAGAGGACACAAAGCCAGTCTCCTCCCCCCTGTGTGGTTTCCAGCAGAAGCCGTGAGAGATTGCAGAGGGTCACGAGGGCACTGCCCTGCTAGCCTGGACTCCCACCTCTCACGGTGGTGAGAGGAGCAGGGCCACAGAATCTGAGATTCTGGCGAGCAATGTGCTCACTTTTGTCTGACGCCCTCAGCACCACCCCCGCCAGAGGACTTGGAACAGCGCCAGCTCACCCATCCGTCCCTCTGACCTCAGGACAAAAGTTCCTTGTTAGCAGCTGCCTCTTTCTTGGACTGGATATGCAAGAGACGGGACGTTCTCATCTCCTGGATGGACAGGGACACTTTATAACCTTTGCATTTTCTGAATTTTGAAATATGGGAAGACATTATTAATAAATACATGACACGAAAACTTTGGTGAAGGTGTTGCATGGAAATTTGCATGTTTTATTTTAGTTCAAGTTCTGACCCTGGGATGCGCCCAGAACATGCCCGCTGCACACAACTCCTCCTCAAATATAGGCATGGAGGAAGAACCCCAGTTCTCCCAACAGTTCCCCGTAAAGCGTGCTCTCCAATCCCCTATTAATCCTCATACGCTCCTAGCGGGCTTTGTCAGCGTATTAAAGTGTGCTCCGGAACTGAAATACCTCAAGTCATGTGACCAGTAGGGGGTAGGTGGTAGCTTTCCTTGTTCTGTGGACCTTAGTTTATGTCTCGCAAATTGGGGAGCCGCCTTTAATTAGCGTGGAGTCATATGTTGGTTAGGGTAGAGACTGACCGTGCATTCCGACACCCTTCAGTCTCTTACATTTGTTGCTGTTAAGCTTATCTTTCCCATCCTATCATGATCCACAGACTTTTGGAATTTACTGTACATTTTAATAAGCTTCTCTTAAAATGTGTCTCACCATTTCAACCTGTCAAGTTCATTAGTTCCTTAAGAACATGGATAATACCTAATTCATCTTTGTATTCCCAGGAGAATGCCTTGCAAACATTAAAAATCAGTCACGGAATGTATAAAAAACTGTGCCAGAATAACTAGAATAACCAGTCCTGACTCCCATTTAGATTTTTTTTAAATTGGAGTATTCAGGTGTACAGCAAAGTGATTCAGTTACATGTACATCTATTCATTCTTTTTTAGATTCTTTTCTCATATAGGTTATCACAGAATATTGAGTAGAGTTCCCTGTGATTTACAGTATTATACTAAGTGAAGTAAGTCAGACAGAGAAAGACAAATATCACATGATATCACCCATATGTGGAATCTAATTTTAAAAAAAGAAAAGAAAAGAAACAAATCTCATTTAGTTTTTATTGACTTAGAAAGGGTGTAGATGTGGAGACCACTTGATATTTCTAAATGACCTGCTTCAAATGGAACCTAAAGACAGATTTATCCCCCAGCCCCGCTGGTTTCACTGGTGGCCCTGGGAGTTACCTCAGCTGCCTTATCTGTGAAGTGAAGGGCTTGTCTTGATGGCCTGTAAGTTTCCTTCCACTTGTAATCATCCAGTTCCTGTGATTCTGGTCACGTTTTTCTTCAGCAGGTGTAAGATCACGTGCAGAGAGCCTTCAGTGGCTGCGTCGTGCTCCTGTGCACCTGCTGCATTCGAGATCTCACTCTGCATCCACTGAGATGATCCTATAAGGGGTTAATGACCAAAATATATAAAGAACTCATACAACTCAACAACAAAAAGTAACCCAATTAAAAAAACTGGGCAGAGGAGCTGAAGAGACATTTTTCCAAACACGACACACAGATGGCCAACATGTACATGAAAAGATATTCAACATCACTAATTATTAGGGAAATGCAAATCAAAACCACACTGAGATATCACCTGATGCCTGTAAAAACGACTATTATCAAAAAGGCAAGAAATAACAAGTGTTGGTGAGGGTGTGGAGAAAAGGGAACACTCGTGCACTGTTGGTGGTGCAGCTACTGTGGAAAACAGTATAGAGATTCCTCAAAAATTAAGAATAAAACTACCATAGGATCCAGCTATTCCATTTCTGGGCACTTATCCAAAGAATGTGAAAACACTAATTTGAAAAGTTTTACATGTCCCCATGTTCATTGCAACGTTACTTACACTAGCCAAGATATGGAAACAAACTAAGTGCTCATTGATGGATAAATGGATAAAGAAGATATGGTGTGTATCTCTACAATGGAACATCCCTCATCCATAAAAAGATAAAATCTTGCCATTTCTGACAACCTGGATGGACTTGGAGGATATTATACTAAGTGAAATAAGGAGGAGATAGACAAATACCATATGATTTCACTCATATGTGGAATATAAAAAAAACAAACAAGCCAAAAAAAAAAACCAACAAAATAACTGAACAGCAAAACCAAACAAAAACAAATACGTATTCACAATGAACAGGGTCGTGGTCACCAGAGGAGAAGGGGGTCAACAGTATGGTGATGGGTGGTGGTGAACAGACCATAATGTATACTGATGGCAAAACATAATATTGTACACATAAAACTTATGTAATGTTATAAACCAATAAAAAAAACAGAAAAAAAAAGAATCTCATTTTCCAAGTCAGAGTTTCCTGTACTACACAGGGCTCTTCCTGAGAATAAGCCCAAAATGAGTGTTTCTCTAGTGACCACAAAGCAACGCCTCCTTTATGAATGTTTCTGTGGAATTTTTAGGCCTAGGTGTGAGTATTGAAATCTATACAAAGACTGAGAAAACAGACAGGGATATGGTCGGCCATTTAAACATCTGGATTTTTCTATGTTTAATTCCTAGCAAAAGAATATTTTGGTGATTGAGTTTTTAAAGGATCTCTCTCTCTTTAACTATTTTCCATCTATCTATCTATCAGCTCTCTATCTATCTACCTATACATCTGCACATGCCACTGTGCAGTTTGCTCTGCCGGTTGCAGGGCTCCAGATGGATCTCAAGGAAGAGAAGACACTGGATATTAAATCAAGTTTAGGGTTTGATGAATACCTTAGACTGGAATTCACATTTCTGAGCCGAGACAATGTTGTGATTTAGAGCTGTTGTAGGACTATCTATTCCCTAAGAGCAAGCAGAGAATTCATGAGTCTGAGTTTTCAACAGGAGCGGAGGATGACGATCCTGCTGAATAACGTTTAAAGGGACAGTAGGAGACAGAAGCTAAGGTTGTGTTTGGTCATCTCACAGAGAATGCTTGTTGGATGTACTGTTTCCATGCGTTACTCCATGTGAGGCTATACTGTACCTACAAAGATATAGCCTTAATCTTCATAGTAACCTATAAAGAAGTTATTATGGTTTTCATTTTACAAATGAGGAAACTAAGGCCCCAAAAGATTAAGTTTCTTGCCCAAAAAAGGTAGTTAGTATTTACCTAGTGTCTACTGTCTGCTAGGACCTATACTGAAGCTCACTTAAGGTCTAAACCTATATTTAGATCTAGATATTATTATTTGAATTCTATGGATGAGAAATCAAAGGTTCAGGTAATGAAATAACTTGCCTGAGGTTATATTGCAAGTGAATTCTAGAACCCAGGTTTGTCTGTGATCTAAATTCCCCAACTCTGTCTCTATGGAAAGATTGTCTTTATAGTATACCTGACGGTGCCTTAAATATATTTCTCATCTGTCTGAAGCGAGGTGGAGAGTTTTAGTAATAAATACTCGGTGAGTATGTTCTATAAGAAAAGCAGTCAGAGTAAGAGAAAAAGTATAATCCCAGGTGTCTCATAATGCTTTCTTTTGTAGGATTTAGTGTGGTTTGGGGGCATGGAGCTGCTAGGCCCTCCAGCTGTCTTAGGGTGGATTGGTTGAGCTGACAGGCAGAATCAGCAGTCGCATTAGTTATTGTGGCCAGGAGGCTGGGTGAAGAGAGCTCAAAGGAGAAGTCATAAGAAAAGGGAGACTATCACTAAAATTGGAGAATTCTGCAAATGGAAGAGAACGTCAGATACTGTTATGGCTGCCACTGTCTGAATCTTCAGAAATAGGATATAGTGATGATACGCATGTCTTCAAGGCTCTAGGGGTGAATTTTTAAAAACTGTAACATCCTGAAGGGACTAGGCCACTTGGGACGCCAGGGTATATGTGGGTTTCATGGCAAAGCTATGGAGGGAAGACTATGTCAAGGGATTGGCCTTAGGTGTTATAGCAAGAAAGAATCTAATATTAAGATCTAAAATGTTAAGAGATAAGAAAAATAATTTCCTTTTTCTTTATGGTAATATTCTAGCTGAGTAAACAAAACAGTTATTTCCGATGAATTTTGCAAAAAGAGAGCAACAGATTGTTCTTTAAATATATATATATATATACTTATATATATTCATATGGTGCTTTTTCTAATTAAAAACTAATACAATTTTGTTGGAAAAATGAACAAATCAGAAAAGCAGATTTCCAATCATGATGAAGTAACTGATACTGGACTTGCCCTTCCAAAGTAAACAACTAAAAACTTAAAAAATGTGTGAAATAATTGTTTTCAGAGAGTGGACAACAAATAACACAGGACTGTGATCCATGAGAGAATAAAATGAGGTGAGTACAAAGATTGCTCTGGTTTTCTTAGTACTTTCTTTTCTTTTCCATCCCAGAGAGGAGGACCTCAAGCAGAACATGGTGGCTTCATTAAGTTGAGAAGACAGTGCTGGGAATTTGGTGATGCTGGGGTGCCTGGAATTTGCAGAGAAGAGAGTAGGAAGCCATGTAGAAAAGAATTCCAGAAATCCATATAAGCATTCCTGTAGATTTGTTGTTGAATACTAACTATGCGTGCATAGATGAAATTCCAACAGGACAATCAAAGAACTACCAGGGAGCTAGAAATGGAAAACTCAGAAATTACAAATACATTTTACTCCTGACAAACCAGAAAGACCTCACTGAACACCTGAAACATTCAATAACATCCTAAAAGGGTAAGTAATCCTTAGGATAAGAGCTAAACTAGCCTTAGAGTAAAAGCTACTCTAAAACTTATTAAGAAAGCCTAAAAACAAGTCTCAAAAGGATGAAACTGATAAGCAAGTTACTCACGTACCTACAAAACAAAGTACAACAATCTTTTTTTAACATCTTTATTGGGGTATAATTGCTTTACAATGGTGTGTTAGTTTCTGCTTTATAACAAAGTGAATCAGTCATACATAAACATATCTTTAAAGGAAGACAACAAATCCAGATTTCACAAGCATAATGTCATAATGTTCAGCATTTAATAAAAAATTGCTTTGCATGAAGAAGTAGGAAACTGTGAGTCATAGCCAGGAGAGAAGTTTGTCAATACATACATAGCCAGAAATGAGAGAGATGATGGAATTAGCAGACAGAATTGAAAACAACTATTATAAACATAATTAAGGATTTAAAGGAAAGTTTGAACATAACTAGAAGAAAAAGGAAAGCTATATAAAGAACCAAATAAAATTTCTAGAATTAAAAAAATACACTATTTGAATTGAACAATTTACCGGGTGGGCTTAATAGCTGATTAAATACTATGGAAGCAAAAATCACTCAATTTAAAGATATACTGATGGAATCTCTACAAAATGAAGTGTAGTAAGAAAAACGATGGAAGAAAAATTAATAGAGACTCAGTGCCTAAGGGATATTATCAGGGTATATTATGTACATGAAATTGGAGTCCCATAGAGAAAGAAAGGCAGAACATTTTTTGTAGAAATAATGACCAAAAGTTTTCCAAATTGATCAAACCTAGAAACCCTCAGATCCAGGAAGCTCAAGATACACAAACAGTGTAAATAAAAATAAAACCATAACAAAACACCTTATAATCAAATTGCTAAAAGCTAATGATAGAGAAAAAATACCTTAAAAGCAATCAAAGAAAAAAGACAAGTTACACATAGAAGAACAAAGAATCTGAAAAACAAATATGTATATGTATAACTGAATCACTTTGCTGTACACCTGAAACTAACACAACATTGTAAATCAACTATACTCCAATATAAAATAAAAATTAAAAAAAATATATCCAAGAAACTCTTGAAGAAAAAAAAAAGAATTTCCACAACTTTTCATCAGAAACAATGCAAGCTGGAAGACAATGGAAAGATATCTTTAAAATGTTTTTTTTTAATCTAAATCTATTAAATTAAAAGAGAAAGCTAAGAGGAAGAGTAAAAGGGATATACTATGGAAACACTAATCATAATAAAGTTGATTATGGCTAGACTAATGTCAGATGAAATAGACTTAAGGATAAATAATATTACTAAAGAGAGAAAGAAGCATTTCATAACTATTAAGGAATCAATTCATCAAAAACACATAGTTGTCCTAAATGTGTATGCTCCTAAAAATAAAGATTCAGAGCACATAAATCAAAAACTGGCAGAACTTATAGGGAAAATAGACAAACCCACAATTATAATTGGAGATCTCAATGGTCCTCTCTGTAACTGTTAGTACATCTAGACTGAAAACTATTAAATATATACAAAATTTGAATAAAACTATCCAACAAATTTATCTAATTGCCATTTATAGAACACTCCACTCAACAACAGCAGGATATTCATTCTTTTCAAGTGCGCATGAAGCATTCACCAATTTAGACTGTATTCTGAGCCATAATACAATCTCAGCAACTTTAAAATGAGTGAAATAATACAAAGCATGCTCTCTGGCAAAGACAGGATTAAATTTAAAAAATCAAGAACAAAGGATTTATGGAAAACTCTGGTGAAAGACTAAATATGTGGAAATTAGAATATATTTTGAACTGAGTGATAATAAAAACAGACATATCAAAATCTGTGGGATGCAGGTAAAACTGTGCTTACAGGGAAAGGTATAGCTCTAAATGCTTCTATTAGAAGAGAAGAACGATCTAAATGCTCTTCTACCACGTAAAGCAAGAAAAATGAGAGCAAATGAAACCCAAAGTAAGAAGAAAAAGGAAAATAATTAAGAAAGTAGTAGAATCAATGAAATAGAGAACAGGAAAGCTACAGAGAAAATCAATAAAACTGAAAGCTGTTCTTTGAAAAGATGTGGAAAATTGAGAAACCTCTATCTAGTTGGTCAAGGAAAAGGAGAAAACATGCAATAAAAAATCAGGAAGGAAAGAGAAAGCATTACTACAGATCCTATAAACATTAAAAGAAAAATAAGTGAATATTATAAAAGGTTAGGTGGCAATATAATTGAAAAATTAAAAGAAATGGACAAAAAGAATGTTGGATCCTTATACCACATACATAAATTAACTCGGAGTGGATCAAAGACCTAAATGTAACCTAAAACTATGAAACTTCTAGAAGAAAACAAAGGGAAGACCTTTAGGACGTTGGATTTGGCAATGATTTCTTGGATATGAGGCCTAAAGCACAGGCAACAAATTCAAAACTAGACAAACGAAATGACATTAAATTAAAAAAACTTCACATCAAAAGAAACAATCAACAGAGTGAAAAGGCAACCTAGAACTGGGAGAAAGTAACTGCAATTCATATATCTGATAAGGGGTTGAAATTCAGAAAATATAAGAAATGTCTACAATTCAATAGCAGAAACAACACAGTTTAAAAGTGGACAAAGGACTTGCATCAACATTTCTCCAAAGAAGACATACACAATAAGCACCTGAAAAGATGCAAAACATCACTAACCATCAGGTAAATGCAAACCAAAACCTCAGTGACATGTTTCCTCACACCCACTAGGAAGGCCGCTGTCAAAAACCAGAAAATAGTTAAGTGTCAGCAAGGATGTGGAGAAGATGGTACGTTTGTGCTCTATGGATGGGAAGGTAAAATGGTGCAGCCATTATGGAAACTATATGCGGATGCCTCAGAAAATTAAAAATAGAACTACCATTGACCCAGTAATCCCACTTATGGGTATATAGCCAAGAGAATTCAAAGCAGGATCTCAAAGAAATATTTGCACACCATGCTTATCACAGCATTATTCAAATAGCCAAAAGGTGGAAGCAACCTAAGTGCTCTCAACTGATAAATGGATAAAGAAAACGTGGTATACATGTATCATATATGATATATATGGAATGGAATACTATTCAGCCATAAAAAATAAGGAAATTTTGTCACATGCTATAACATGTGACATTATACTAAGTGAAATAAGCCAGTTACAGAAGGACAAATACTGTACGGTTCTGTTCATATGAAATATCTAAAGTATTCAGAATCACAGAAAGAAGAAAGGTGGTTATAGAGGACTGGGGCGAGGAGGGAGGGGAATTAGTGTTTAACTGATGTAAAGTTTCAGTGTTACAAGATAAAAAAGATGCAGAGATCAATGAGAATATACTTAACACTATTGAACTGTACACTTAAAAATGGTTAAGATGGTATACATAATGTTACGTCTTTTTTACCATAATAATAATAAGAAGAAATGGATGAATTCTTTAAAAGATATAGCTTTCCAAAGCTTACTCAAGGAAAGACAAAAACCCTATGTAGCCCACTATCTATTAAATAAATAAAATACACCATGATAAACCTTCTCACAATGAAAACTCCAGGCCCAGGTAACTTCACTTTATTCTATGTATTTATTCTTTTTTATTTACTATAAAAAGTAAAAGCAATTCTGCAATCACGTTAAGAAAGTTTAGGAAGAGGGACACTTCCTAATTTGATTCATAAGGTCAACATAGCACATACTCAAATGAGAACATTACAAGAACAGTATCTGTCGTGAACATATTTGTAAAAACATGTACAAAATATTAGAAAATAAAATTTAGCAGTTTAAATTTATAAATTCATGGAAGAGAGTAAGTGTTCCAGAAATACACCCACACACGTATGGTTGATAGTTTCCATAAGCGTACTCCAATGGGAATAAAATAGTCTCTTTTCAACAATTCTTGCTGGAAACAACCAGACCTCCACATATTTCCCCGGCCTTCCCATCACATCATACACAAAAATTAATTTGAATCACAAACCTAAATATAAAACCCAAAACTGTGCAGTGTCTGAAAGACAAAAATTAAAATCTTTGCAGCATTGGAGAGGGCGATGCTTTTTAGGAAACAAAACTCTCTAAACCTAAAAGAAAGACTTGGTAAATTTTACTTCATCCAAATTAAAAGCTCACTTCTTCAAAAGACACTGTCAAGATGAAAAGGCCACTCACAGACTGGGAGGAAAATATATTGGCAATCCATTGATCTGAACAAGGGTTTGAAAACAGAATAGATAAAGAATTCCAACAACTCAATAATATTAAAGTGGGTAACCCTATAATAAACAGACTAAAACTTTGAATAGAAATTTCACAAAAGAAGATATATGAATGGCTCATAAGCACATGAAACGATACCCGAAGGCACTAGTCGTCAGGGAACCACAAGGAAATACCACCTCACACTCTCTGGACGATTAAATTAAAATGTTGGCAAGGAGGAGAAATAATCGTAGCTCACGCACTGTTACTGGGGATGTAAAATAACACAACTACTCGGAGAAAGTGTTCAGCAGTTTCTTATGAAGTTAAACATACAGTAATTCCACTCCTAGTTGGTTACTGAAGAGAAATGAAAACACAGGTCCATACGAAATTTGTACACAAATGTTAACAGCGATTTTATTTATGATCGTTCCAAACTGGAAACAACCCAAATGTCCAAAACCAGAAGAATATATATTAATGTATATCTATACGAAGAAAATGTATTCCACAGTAAAAAGAAACTAACCACTGATACGTACAAGATGAACCAATCTCAGAAACATTTTGCTGCACAGAAGTCAGACACAAAAGTATATTTACTGTATGATTTCAACGATATGATGATATGGTTCTAGAAGAGGCAAAACTAACTAATAGTGACAGAAATCAGACCAGCGATTGCCCAGGGCCAGGGCAGCGGAACATGGATTTGACTCCAAAGAAGAGGGGACGTTTTGGGAGGAGGGGTCTTGACCGTGGATGTCACAAATGGAGGTAACATTTGCCAAAATTTGTCAAATTCTACACTTAAAATGGGTGCCTTCTATTGTATGGAATTCTACCTTAATAAACTTGACCCCACACACACACAAAAAAGAAATATCCAACAGTGGTCTGGTCCTGTTGCAAAACCTTGCTGTGGAATCAACAGGTAGTAATCATTCCTTCCTTTTGTATATTGTGCAAATGTGTTCTTTCATACAGAGCCTTCGGGTAAATTTAAAAACAGTAGCTATGCTTTTCCCAATTTTTAAAGTTATTAAATAAAATAAAATATGAGATCTTTAGAGAAAAAGAACATTGGCATTTCATGTCAGCCTCTCGGGAGTTACCTGCACTTGACACCCGTGAGAGCTAAGGAAAGAGGACGCAGCCGTTAAGTATTTACTTGTCTTTACCCGGTACGAAGGAAGATAAAAGGTCAGATCTGATGGTTTGCTTCTCAACTGCAAGGCCACTGGAAAGTGTGCTGTGAAATAAAATGAAACGTGATGTGTTCATCTATCAGGCTGGGGGAGAAAAGCTCACGGGACCCCCTGCCTTAGGGGGCTGACAGATTTTCAGAAACACCACGCACGTGTTATAAAGTTACATTGGCAAACCGCACACAACGAACAGCGCTTTGACAACACAGTTATAGTTTTCTTTGACTCGTGGAACATGATACTTTCTATTTTTCAGAATTCACCTAAATTTCAAAGGGAGTGAAAGGCGAGTTGAAAAATCCATCTCACTCACTCTCGTTCGGGGCTGACTCATGACCTTGAAAGGTCTTCCTTCACCTGCACTTGACAAAGGATTTGAAACTGTGTTGAAACAGTTTTGATAAATTTGAAGTTGGAGGTTCTTGGCATGAACCAATAACTGGTTCTTATCAAGTGATGCTGCTTCTTGGGGTTACAGGCTCGGCCTGGTCGCCAGGAGGGGCTTAGAGGTGACGTCCCCGTGGCCCCGCGCGGACGGCACCGCTGGCCTCTCCACGGCACTCGGTGCCGGGAAGGAGGCAGGTTTCCAGGTATTTACAGGCCCTTGTTCACGACTCCTGCACTTCAGGGGAAAACTGATCCCAGGGACTGGATAAAGCCCGTCTACCACGAAACGCAACATTTTCCTTAATTCTCCTCGACCTGCTTCCGTGGCTGGGGAAGAGTCCCACCTTCCTCTCTCGTTTGTACATCCTAGCACGCTTGCCATTTTGTTCAGTGTGTGGAAGACAGGACGGTGTGTTATACCGGAAAGAAAATGTTGATCGTGTGCCACCCTATGGTCCCCTCTGAACCATGGGGCAAGGGGGCTTGTATGTGCCGGCCACCTCGGGGCTACACTTCTCTGCCCACAGTGGATCAGGAGAGGGGCCCATCCCTGCCCGGCCGGACACCCAGCGGTGAGTGACCCAGGGCCCTTCCATCCCTTCCTTAGAGAAGCTGACTGGGGCACACGTGTGTACATATACACACTCAGTAGTGTGCACATGTGCTCACACATGCATAAGCATGGAAGTGCGTGCATGTACATGCAAGGCACACGTGCATGCATGCACACATGTGTACACTCAGGAACACATACGCAGATGCACGCACAAGTGCACACATGCACACTCTGTCAGGAAGGACCCGGGAGAGGGGCAGGCGGTCTGTCAGGAGGGACACAATTCCGGGAAGTGTCTGCCGCATGAGAGCAGAAACCATGCGGCAGGAGGACGGGCGAGCTGTTCAGCCCTTGGCCCTGGATGGTGGGAACAGTGGCCAGGAGAGGTGGGTGGCCCCATGTCACCTTGATGTGCAGGAGAGACCAGAGTCCCCAGCTGGGCAGGTGGGTGCCGGCTGGGACTGTTCGCTTGAACTCACACTTGTTGGTGGCTGTCCCGGCCACACCGGGGAGACCGTGACTCTGGCCTTGCCTGGGTCTCTCTGTCCCGCGGCTACACGCGGGCTGTGCCCCTCACCCCACGCGGGTCCCCCAGTGGCTCCCTCACCATCTCAGCCTGACGGGCCTCACCAGCACAGCTTCTGGTTTCCTTCTCGAGCAGTCTGGGGACTAAGTCAAATCTGAGTCGTTTAACTTGAATCTGTGCAGCCTTTGGGTTCTTTTGTTACCAAGTGTCTTTACGGTTCAGGAGCACAGTAGCATCTGAGATGAAATTGGACAAAAGCACCGTGAGCTCCTGGCCGCTGCAGGACAGCGGTGGTGTCACATGCACCTCTCCGGTGGTACCTGGAGCCAAATTCCTGCTGGCCTGGAACCGCCTCCGTGGCCAAGGGGAAAAAGAAGCAGGTTTCCTCGTATGCACGGAGCCTCAGGCTTGGCTGGAGTGAAGCGAGTGCCTACATTTGAAGTGCTGCTCAAAGAACACGCTCAGGCCCCTCGGATCCCTTATTAAACTCCGCCTTCCTTCGCGAGCTCTGTTCCCTGGAGTCCAGGGGCGCTGGCTGTCACACTAACTGCTGGGCAGCAATGTGCCCCCTCCACCACCTTCCCGGGCTTCACCTCTCTCTCCTCCACCCTTTACACGTTTAGTGCCAAGCTGACGGGGCCTCGTGGACGTACATGAAGTCTTCGTCCTCTGTCCCACACCCATCCCCGTAACTCGTAGCTAAGACCCACCTGGCTCTCCATGCAGTCACTCACCATTTGCATGTTGTAGCAGAGACACGTAACAAAGCGTTTAAGAGCGCAGAGCTGGCGCCAGACTGCCTGGGTTCAAATCCTGCCTCTGCTGCTTAGCAGCTGGGCGACCCTGGACAGGCTCCTCCACTTCTCTGTGCCTCGGTTTCCTCACCTGTGAAACAGGGGTACTTAAGTCTTCTCACAGGCTTGTCACGAGGATTGAATAAACGTACACCTGGGGTGCATTTGGAAGAGGGTCTGGCACTAAGTAGCCCCTCTCCCTCCGAGAATCAGCACCTCTGAGGAGCGCCAGCCCTGGGAGGCTCTTTATTTATCCTGGAGGGTGGATGGGGCGTGGTTTGTCAGTTAAATTGACAGCCACGTGGTAGGCATGTGATAACTATTTGTTGAATAAATAGATCAAAGGATGCAGATTAATTTTTTGTTGGTCAAAGTTGTTCCGAGAAAATGAAAATAGTAAATTATGAAGACATGGACACGTATGCAGATGGGCCAGTCTTCTCTGAAACCTGAAAGTTCTCTGGGTACGGTTTCTCATGTCTTCAGAAAGGCGGCACAGAAGCCCTCACGCTGCCTGCTGAGGAAGGAACAGGAGCTTCTCATGCAAGGCTGGTCTGGGCACAACCCGGACAAACTCGGGCCCCTCCTGGGCTGTTGTCACGGCAGCCCCTCAAGCTGAGTCCACCGTGCACAGACCCAGATGTCGATGGGCCTTTCGGAGAGCAGGGCGCATGCAGCGGGTGTTCCTACTTCTCTGAACAAGGCCTGCGGGGCACCGGGGACCCCAGTCTGGGGGGCAGGGGCCCGTCGTGCAGGCCTGACTCAGTCCTGCTGCCCATCCCGCAGGGAGAGGGGGTGCCCAGGGGCCCACCCACCCGAAACGCACTGTGAGTGTGCGCTGTTGCTTAGTATTGCACGAATAATGATTGTTCTTAGTGACGGCTCCCGGGGAAGCGCCGTCTAAGTGCATTCTTTCGTCTAACTTTTAGAACCACCTCTGCCGTAGGAACTAGTTTTGTATTCATTGAGTAGAGGGGTAAGGAACCCTCCCGAGGCCGGGTACTGGGGAGGGGACACTGCCGTGGGGAGGCCCCGGTGGGAACACAGGGCTCGGGGCCTGAGTTCCGTCTGGGGGGCCCCGGGCAGCCGGTGGTGGAGACGGCGCTGGAGCCGGGCCGGCACCGAGCGGAGCAGGAGAGCAGGTCGGGGTTCAGAGCAGAAGCAAAGGCGCAAAGCACGGGACAAGATCCGGGAACAGACACGTGCTTTTTCTGACTCCTTCACGGTGGGCTCCAGAGTCTGCCTGCAAGGCTGATTTGCTCTTTGAAGAGAAATGAGATCACTTAAGGTTTCTGTACCTTCCTTTTTTTTACAGAAAAAAGAAAATAAATACAACGATTATTGTCCCTACCCCACCCAGGAATGCGAGGCCAGGCTAGTTAAACATTTGAAGTTTATTTGAGCAAAGGGATCTGTTAAAATGGAGACTTACTTTAATTTATTTATTTTTTTTTAAAGAAGCTGCTGAATTTTAGAAACAAAATATGTGTTCTTTCTACACCCAGTAGAATCAGCGATGGTCAGCCGTCGGCTGCCATCCAGCAGGTGGGGTTCGGAGCAGCTGCGGTGGCATGGCTCCAGGGCGGGCCTGGCGGCAGGGCCCGTCTCTGCTCTGTCCTCTTTCTCCAACCCCCAGCCCTGTCCGGGCACACGTCTGTCACATCCCTTCACCCCGCCCCCCCGCCTTCTCACAGACACCAGGTGAGGGCCCACACGGGGCAGGTGCAGATGGGCCCTGGCTTGGCGTCTGGTCTTCCATCCCAAGAAAGTCTTCCTCATGCAGCATAAGCCCCCTAACCTAGACTGCTCTCTTTAAGCCATTAAGCCTTAAAATGTGAATTTATCTTTAAAAAAAAAGCTGCATTTTATGAGAGAATGTTTTTTAAGGCAAAAAAATATTCAAGCCCCAAGGTGAAAGATGTCCATTGCCCTGTGTCCTTACTAGCCAGCGTGAATTGCTACTACCATTTTTGGAAAGAAATCTTGCAATATACTGTGTATTAAGGTGAGAAATACCTGTTCTCTTTGACTCACCAATCCTGCTCATAGGAATCTATCCTACAGAATAAAAGCACTAGTATAGAAACACCAGAATACAAAAAATTATTATTTTCAGAACTTAAAGTCATAAAAAGAAAAAGGTAATGACCTTGAATGCTCATGGATGAGGCAGAGTTGAATAAATTATTCCAAGTCTGCTACGGAATATTATGCATTTATTAAAAATATTGAAGCAATGATGTCCAAATTGATCTGAAGGGATGTCCAGTGTTTAGTGAGACAAAACAAGTTGCAGAGCTACGTGTGTCCATAATCCCTTTTCCTAAAGGAGCGATAATGACAGTCTGTGTCTCAGCAGAAAAAACACTGGGATGTGAACAGTGGTTACCCCAGAGGGACGGGGCTGGTGGGGGGTAGGAGGGGCTATTAGCAATGACTTGCAACATATACATCTCCTATTTTTTTTTAATCTGTTACAAATGTATATTACTTTTAAAATGATTAAAGAGAAAGGTCAAATGATTTAGCAAAAGTTGGCATTAACAGTGCCCATCAATCAGGAAAACACTCCGGGACAAGCCCTGATGGGATATTCCGTCTACACAGGAACGCCTGCGTACTCCAGGCCAGGGGTCGGCAGATTGTTTTCTGAAATGGGCCAGAGGGCAAACATTGTCAGCTATCTGGGCCACAGGGTCGCTGTGGTATCTGTGCAAGTCTGCTGTCTGCAGCTCAAATGCAGCCGTATGTCACTGTGGCCAGGCACCAATAAAACTTTATTTCTGGACACTGAAATTGGAATTTTATATAACTTGTCTGTGTCATGAAATATTCTTCTTCTTTTGATTTTTTCCAACCTTTTAAAAATGCAAAGCAACTCCAGGCCACTTACATCGGTAAGTCAAATGGAATGAGCACACCGGACGTTGGAAAAATGCGGCCCTTTCATCCCCATGTGGATGGATGGAACCAGGAAAAGCAGGTTTAAGTAAGAACAGTTCCTGAACAAGGAAGGGAAGGAGGGAGGGAAGAAATGTGGCGTCATATGCCCTCTGATCCCTGGGCCTCCCTCCCTGTCAGACAGAAATGGGAACTGAAGAGGAAACGTAGATGCCACTCCTAACTGTGCCCGCAGGTGGAGGCCTGGACCACATCCGGCCCGCGGGCCACAGCTGCTGACCCGAGCTCCCGGCCCTGCTCTTAGCTCCAGGGGGCAGAGGTGAGGGTGGTGGGACTTGTCCCCAAGACACCAGCGGACAGGCTGCGACTGGCGAGTGGGGGCCCAGTCGATCTCGCCACGATGTTCCAGCAGCTGAAGGCCGCTGGCCTCCCTTTCCTCTCTGGCCGCTCCCTGCCCAAAGCCAGGATGTGCCGAGTCAAAAGGTTCCTTCCCGTTCTGTTGGGAGCAGGTAGGGCTCTCGGGCCCGATGAACCAGCGTAGCCCAGGTCAGTTTTCCTGAACAAATGACACCGTCTTCCCACTGGCACTCACAGTTTCGGGATAATAGTAACTACACGACCATCCACTGCAACTAGGATAGTGATGTGCTTTCAAAGTAGGGTATTGGCAGGGAAACCAGGCAGAACTGCTCTGGCCACACCTGCATGTGTGAGCAGAGGGGCGACACTGGGCGGGGCGATGGAGGCCCGAGGTGCCGCGTGGACCAGGCGCCCAGAACGCATGGGGGCTGGGAGCCCCCTCCCCTGCTCAGAACACAGGCAGCTGGAGACACAGTTAAAGCCAACTCTTTCCTCTGATGGACCCTGACCGAACCTAATCCAGATTCCGTGCTATCTGAACAAGGACAGTCGAAAGTCATTCTTCTGTTCAGACCAAGTATTTTGCACAAATATCACTTCGATGAAATTTTCTCTAACCATCAGTCGATTTCTATCGAGCCTACAAAAATTAAAACATCTTTAAAGGTGAGGAGAGCATTGGGTGTTAATACCACCACGATATCAGGCAATAATAAGAAGGAATTGTCCTCTAACGTGGACTGTTTAGCTAGGAAAGGACCTGGTGTCATCCCAGCTCCGGATGCAGCAGACACAGCGCAATCACCATGGTGACCTGTTTTCTCAGGATGCTGGGCCACATTCTAAAGGGAAAACTATGATTGTTTTGCTCCAAGATGTAAAGCCACCTGCAAGCTTCAAGCATTTCCATTTTGATTTGCACCTTCCCTCTGCTGGGAATCAATTTTTGATGAAATTTGTTCAGAATGTAGATGTCTCTGTTTTGAAAAATACAACAAAACCTGCAAAACCACAGGCAAACAGCAGAAGACAGACAGCAGGAGCTTGTGTGCAAAGGACAGCAGGAGCGGATGGGGCGGAGGCTGCTGCCGGCCTCGCTCTCCTGGGGAGCCAGTGGAAGAGCCCGGCTTGGAGGAGGGAGCTGGGTGTCGCCGGCCTCGTGCTGCCCGGGACCCTCACCCCGTGGCTGCACCTGGCCGACAGCGTAACTCAGAACACACCTGGAAGCCGGGGCTGTTTCTCGTTGAGGCAGCAAACACAGGACTTAAGGGCACAGGGGGCAGACTTCAACGGTCTGGGTTCAAGTTCTGCCTCCGCCTAAAGGCTCGGACGCCGGCAGCTTCCAGGCCGTCCATCCAGGCGTGAGGCTCGATGACACAGCACAGGAACCCCGTATCTGGGGCCTGGCTCGCAAAAAAATACTAACAACTGGCCGTTGTTATTTTTATTTGATTTAGTGTGACTGCAGTTAAGTTTTAACTCAGCTGAGAAAGGTTTGCCATGTTTTATCCGAAGGAGACGTCTCTTCTCCCTAAATCGTCCACAGGGCCCTTCCTGTCTCTCTGCCCCTGAGGCTTGGGTGCTGGGAGGAGAGAGCTGTCGGATCTTCGGGTAGGGGGTTGGGAGGACGGTGTCGGGCGCAGGACAGGGACCCCCTCGGCGGGACCCTGTCACAAATAAGGGACCATGACCGTGGCTGCCCTGACCAGCTGGGGAGAACCCCAGGACTGCCACAACTGTAGGAAAACCCCCCAAAACACAAAACTCGAGTCCTCTGTGCTGTCCTCCGGGGCTCCTGGAGGGATGAAGGGACGGAGACAGGACACTGGACAGTCCTTGCTGTCCCACAGGGCCCCGGGGTCCACAGGGTGACTCTGGGTGCAGGGGAGGGGAAGGTGCGGGACATGGGGAGGGGGAGGGCAGACCTGGAGCGCCAGTTCCCATACTGCCACGTACCTGCTGCCCCAAAGCAGAGCTAACTCCTGAATGCTGCAGGCTTCTTAATGGAGGAGCAGAAACAGCATAAATAGGGCTTGTGTTTGTTTCCCTGAGGAGCTGAGGCCTTGCTCTCTTTCTTCGCCTTCTAAGCCAAAGCAGAAACTGATGGAAGACATTGTTAACGGCTGTCGGCCCCGCCTCCCGTTGGCAGGTGAGACACGGTCACCGCTGCTGGGCGCTGGGCGGTGCCGTCCCCACAGCAGGGTGGCCCGTCACCGAAGGCCCCAGTGACCACGTGCACCCAGCCCTTTCTCTTGGCTCACCTGACCTGACAGCCTGGTGTTTCCACAAAACCATCACTAGGCTCTGCCCCTCCTTCTTTTCTCCTGTTCCAAGGCCGAGTTCCAAATTCTAACCTTAAACCGGGGCCTAAACCTGACCCTGACCCTGGCCCTGACCTTGACCCTGACCCCAAGGCCATGGCCGGAGGGGCCTACAGGGAGCAAGCAGAATCCTACCGACTGTGGACACCAGGGCTGCTCTCAGGCTGGGCGAGTGATTCCGTCCCCTTCCTGCCCAGGTTGGGTGGACACTGGAACCCTGAGGACCGTTCACCTGTAAGGACACCTGCCCTGAGTTTGGAAAACCACAGGTGGCCCTGAGCTGCTCGGACCTTGGGTCTCCCTTAGATGTAGATTCCCTTTCTCTGCTGGGCCCAAGGGGCCCCCTCCAGGGAGGGCCGTGAGCGCGGACTCGGCGTAAAGCCAAGCACGATGCAGAGACGGCACGCGCAGACACATCCGACGTCACGAAGGGCGGGAAGCGCCCCTCTCGTGCGTCTGGAAGGATGAGAAACAGTGTCCTCGAAGAGCCCTGGTGGACCCCACCAAGCCTGAAGGGAGAAGAACCCGCCGGGAGAGCCTTTAAGAAAAAAAAAATGTATCTTTGGTGACTGTCTCTTGGCGTTCCTGTTACTGCAAGTGATTTCTGTATTCTTCCACAGTTTCTGCACCTGACATACTTTAAAAATAAACATTATAATTTAAATTAAGTTTGTTTTTTGCAAAAGAACCCCAAAGTGTTATAGACAGGAAGTTTGAGCAGTTGTAAGAAGGGCTGATATGAAATCGTGTCTAATATCTCTGTAATTATTACAAAGAACATCTGGGTGAGGCTTCCCTTCAGAAAACCACGCTCCTCCCAAAGACACCCCAGGCCCCCGGCCGGGTGTTGGGTGTGACTCAGAAGGCAGGTCTGGCCCCCCTCTCCCGGGAGTCCCGAGCCTCTGCTTCATGCCCCCAGTCACACTGTTATTAAAAAATAATAATATAGTAACAAAGAAAGAAGTTGGAAGTTTTAAATTTTTAATCCTGGCTGTAGGGAACAAAGGCTGAAGCAGTTTGACACGAATGTGAAAGGACTCAGGAGCAGTTGAATCTAGGCCAGTCTGGAATCTCCGTTTTCTACCAGGCAAAAAAGGCAAAGGTGTGATGTTTGTTATTTTTTATCTCGCTGGGAGCAGAGGAAATCATCTATCATCCTGTGTTTTTTTCTGGGAGATTTTTCTAAGTCCCTCTCTTTGCCCCTGAGGGAGAGGTGATTTATATGTATTGATGGAGAGAAATGTAAGATTTATTAACAAAAACTTCTGCTTGTGTTTCGGGGCAGCTTTGCCAGGAGACGTGCTGAAAGAAGATTAAGCAGCTTCCAAATTAAGGAGGAAGAGTATTTCGATAACAATTACGGGGGGAAGATGCGAAGGGTTATCCCACCAGAAGCATCAGGGACGTCTTCCATCTCCCCGGGCACCACCCCACCAGAGCCCATCTCTCACCGAGGGAGACTTTCTCTCTGAAACCGTCTAAAGATCAGCTTTGGTGAGTCGAAACCCGTCTATTTTTCCAACAGAAATTCTCGAGCATCAGATGAGTTTACTTTGGTTGCGTGGCTCTGTGTCTTTTTCCTTTAGGAGGGTCACAGTTAAAGGCGTGATCCGGGAAGTGTTTTGAAAGCCTGGCACAGCGCAAAGGTCATGAAGGGAGCGTTCTTAAAAGCAGATGCCCATCAGGCAATCAAAGTCAGCCTGGACCCAGGAGCATCTCAGTAAATTAGACCCCTGCATGGTGTGAGAGAACATTTGCCTCGTGGTCCAAGCCACATAAAGGGGCTTCCTGGGTGTGTGGCGGCCTCTTTGGGAGGCCAGAAGCGAGTCTGCAGAACACATCTGCTAACCTACTTTCCAAACCATGATGGCTTTATCATGGGGTATTTATTTCAAGCCTAACAGAAAAGTATAGGAAATAATATAAAGAAGAGCTGTAAAAGCCCCAATTTTGACCGATTAAATTTACCAGTTTTTGTCAGTTTTTATCATTTAGCCATATTTGCTTCACATAGCTTAAAAAAATAAATACAACATCACATATTCCATCAAAGCGTGCTATGTGATGTTTCCCTAAGACCAGTCCTCTCCTGCTTCCCCAAAGGCAGCCATTATTCTGAATGTGGTATTTCTCATTCACTGGTGTGTTTTATACCTTTATTACATATGTATGTTTGCATAAACAATCTGTAATTATTTTGTGTGTTTTAAAAACTTTAAGTGTCATCATACTGTATGTATAGTTTTTGTATAAATTCTAATTTAGGGCTTCCCTGGTGGCGCAGTGGTTGGGAGTCCGCCTGCCGATGCAGGGGACACGGGTTCGTGCCCCGGTCCGGGAGGATCCCACATGCCGCGGAGGGGCTGGGCCCGTGAGCCATGGCCGCTGAGCCTGCGCGTCCGGAGCCTGTGCTCCGCAACGGGAGAGGCCACAACGGTGAGAGGCCCGTGTACTGCAAAAAAAAAAAAAAAAAATTCTAATTTTATAGAAATCTACTTTTTTTAACTCAATATTATTTAACTCAATATTAACTCAATTTTTTTTAGCTTTATGCAGTTTTGGTTCATTCACTGCAACACTGCCCATCCAGTCTTCAAATGTAGATATATCCCCCTATAGTCATCCATTTTTCCCTCCTGAAGAAATTTACGTATTTCCAGTCTCACTATCACAAAGGGTGTCTGAAGTTTTGTCATTCTTTATCAAATGTTTGTCTGGTTTTGGTATCAGGGTGGTGATGGCCTCACAGAATGTGTTGTCAAGGGTTCCTTCTTCTTCAGTGTTCTTGAAGAGTTTGTGTATGACTGGTGTTATTTCTTTCTTAAATATTGGTAGGACTGACCAGTGAAGACACTGCACTTTCCTTTGTGGGAAGGTTTTCAACTACAGATTCACTTTTATTAATATATATATATATATACACATATATATATATATATATATATAGAGAGAGAGAGAGAGAGAGAGAGAGGTATTTAAGATGCCACCCCAAATAAGGCACCCTGACATACTGAGTATCTTAACATGGCAGAAGCAGGAAGCTCACTCTGACCTTCGCCCTCCTCACCCTTCTTCCCTAAAAGCAGGAGATAAATTTCCCCTGTGAGAGGTGCCCTCCCTGCACCAGGAGTGGGGGGAACCTCTTCCTCACTGGAGCTGAGGAGTTTAAGGCCAACAAGGCCATATACAAACGTCATAAACTCGCCCTTATCTTCCCAGCACTTCTTCGCCGTTTACTGCTCCAAGCCCAGAGCACTTTGACTTGTCACTTCTTCGCGAGTTTATTGTTTCTTTGTCTGGAAGGCGCAGACTTCCCGCTCTGGTCATTTCTCAGGGCCTTCACTCACATTCAATAAAATGTGCGTGCTTTTCTCCTGTTAATCTGCCTTTGTCAGTTCAATTTTCAGACCCAACCAGAGACCATAAGAGGGTTGAGGAAAACTTCCTCCTCCCCTACAGCTCTGACTGTTAATTTTTCCCATCTTCTGTTTACTTAATTTGTTCTTCATTTCTTAGTTTATTAAAGTGAAAGTCAATCACTGATTTGAGATCTTTCTTTTTTAAAATATAAGTGTTTAGTGCAATATATTGCCCCCTGCTTCCTGCCTTAGGGACATCTCACAAATTTTGATATGATGTCATCTGTATTCCATTCATAAGATTTTCTTTTTTGCCACTTTTGTTGAGATATAATTGACATATAACATTGTACTTGTCCAGTACAAGTACACATAATGACCACATTATACCACATAATGACTTGTTGTTTGTATGTATTGCAAAAGGATCACCACAGTAAGTCTAATTAATATCCATCCCCACACAGTTACAAAGTTTGCGATGAGAAATTTAAGATTTACTTCTCTTAGTGACTTTCAAATGAGCAGTACAATATTGTTAACCATAGTCAACACACTGTACATTACATCCCCGGAAATTGTTTATTTTATTACTGGAAGTTCCTACCTTTACCCATTTCACCCACCCTCTACGCCACACCTCTGGCAACCACAAATCTGTTCTCTGTTTCTGTGAGTTTGGTTTTTTCAGATTTCACGTATAAGTCAGATCATACAGTATTTGTCTTTCCCCATCTGACTTAGGTCAGATGACTTAGGTCAGTGACTTAGGTCACTGAGCGTAATGTCTTCAAGGTCCGTCCATGTTGTCACAAAGGCAGGATTTCCTTCTTTTTTATGGCTGACTGATATGCCAGTTTTTGTGTATACTACATTTTCTTTATCCACTCCACCATCAGTGGACACTTGGTTGTTTCCATATCCGGGCCAGTGTGGATGATGCTGCAGTGAACATGGGTGCATATATCTCTTCAGCCGTCGTATCCTCAGACATCTCTTCTGTACCTTCTCTCTCTCCCCTCCTTCGTGCATTCTAGTTACACATATCTTAGGTTGTTTGAAGTTGTCCCACTGCTCACTGACATTCTTCATTTTTAAAATTATTTTTCCTTTCTCTGTTTCATTTTGGACAGTTTCTATTGCTATAGCTTCCATTTCACTCTTCTTCTGCAATGTCAAATCTTCTACCAATCCCACCCAGTGTATTTTTCAACTCACACATTACAGTTTTCATCTCTAGAAGTTTGATTTAGGTCGTTTTTATTATGTCTTCCCTGTCTCCACTTAGTATTTTGTGCATGTGGAGTACAGTTTTAGTAACTGTTTTAATGTCCTTGTCTGCTAATTCCAGCATCTCTGTCACTTCCGGGTCTGCTTATATTGACTGATTTTCACTTCACTATGGGTTGCATTGTCCTGCTTCTTTACCTGCCTGGTTATCTTTGGTTGGATGCCAGACATCATGCATTTTACCTTGCTGCGTGCTGGATATTTTTATATTCCTATAAATATTCTTTAATTTTTTTTATTTTTATTTTTTGGCTGTACTGTGTCTTCGTGGCTGTGTGCGGGCTTTCTCTGGTTGTGGCGAGTGGGGGCTACTCTTCGTGGCAGTGCGCAGACTTCTCACTGCGGTGGCTTCTCTTGTTGCTGAGCACGGACTCTAGGCACGCAGGCTTCAATAGTTGTGGTTTGTGGGCTCTAGAGCGCAGGCTCAGTAGTTGTGGCGCACGGGCTTAGTTGCTCCGCAGCATGTGGGATCTTCCCGGACCAGGGCTCAAACCCTTGTCCCCTGCATTGGCAGGAGGATTCTTAACCACTGCGCCACCAGGGAAACCCTAGATATTCTTGAATTTTGTTTTGAGATATAGTTTTGTTACTTGGAAACAGTTTGTTCCTTTCAGGTTTCGTTTTTAATATTTGTTAGGCAGGACCAGAGTCACGAAAGGCTAATTTTTTCCTACTACTGAGGCAAGACCCTTCTGTGTTTTCTACCCAATGCCCCTTTCTGGTCTGGCACCCCTCTAGGCTGTGCAGACACCAGCCACTCTTCCCTCTAATGCTTCCCCAAGATTCTTTCCCTGGCCTCACATAGTGTCCTTAGATGGATGTGCCGATCATTACTCTGCTGAATACTCCAGGGAGACCCTTCACATATCTGGGGGTGTTTGTTGGTTCTTCTCTCTCTCTGATACTCTCTCCTTGAATCCCAGCTGCCTTTTTCTCCAGTACTCTCACCTCCAACCCTTCCACTCAAGGAATCCTCCATGGTCTCCCTGGGTCCCCTTCCTACACCGTGGCCTGGGAACTCTCACACGGTAAGCTGGGGCAAGTATAGGGCTCACATCGTTTGTTCCTCAACTCTCAGGGTCAATGCCTCACTGCTTTATGTCCAGTTTTGAAAACTGTTCACTGTTTTTCTAAATATTTTGTTTGTTTTTATCTTTGTTTTGATTGTTTCAGGCAGGACAGTAAGTCTGCTCTCTCTCACCCCATTTTTTCTGGAATTGGATATCCTACAATTGGGTTTTTGGGGGGTATATTGATTTTGTATCCAAAAACCTTGCTGAACTCTTTTAATAATACTATTTTTAAAAAAATTAAAGAATGAATAAATGGAAAATCCCATATTCATAGATTGGAAGAATTAATATTGTTAAAATGTCCATACTTCCCAAATTATCTACAGATTCAACGCACTCCCTATCCAGACTCCAATGACATGCTTTACAGAAGTGGAAAAACTAATCCCGAAATTTATATAGCACCACAAAAGACCCTGAAGAGCCTCCCCCAGGGCTGCCACAGCTGGACCACCCTCACTGGTTTTCAGTCTCCTGTATTCCTGACCTCTGTAGACGTTGCTTGCTGTATACTTAAAAGAATGATTGATACATTTTACTCAGAATTTCTTGATATAAATATGTAGTAGGTTCAGCTTATCTTATCCACAATATTTTGGAAATGAAAGTTACTACTCAGATTTTTCAGATATTTTTCTGTGTCTTTAAGGGTTACTGGATAAATTACCTTTCCTGGAGGACCGAATAGCCCAGTGACCAGATGACCTAAATGCTCTCATCTTCCTGAGATGAAGAGATGAAGGCCTCTCCTTTTGGGGAGCATCCTATAATTATAATTATATGGAGATATACAGAGATATAATTTGGTTATCCTATAATTATAGCAAATTAGTATACTTTCAGCTTTTACTCTTTGGTATGTACCATGTTGAAGCTTACATCCTTTATCATACTAATCTTCCTGACCTGATAAGGTAGTTATTGATATTCTCATTTTATAAAAGGAGAAAATGAGACACACAATTTTGTTTTCCCAAGAATGCTCATATAGTAAGCGTCAGAGCTGGGCTGGTAGCCCAGTCTGTGGAACCACAAAAACATTGCTTAAATCTACTACACTAAGACAGACTCATTTGAAAGTATGAATGTGATTGGGGTTTGATCCACGTTCAACTAAAATTGGAAACCTACTCCATAACTGATGTAAGTTATGCCTTATCTCGTGGAACCCTCACAAAGCCCCGTGAGATGGATGGATGACTGCCATTCTATAGATGAGAAAGCAGAGCTCAGAGAGATTCACTGATTTACCCACAGCCAGGTAGCTAATAAATTGCTCTTTCCACCGTCCCATGTTCCAAGACTACTTTTTACTGAAAAATAGACTCTCACGAGACGTGCAGACTGGACTTTGCTCTGGGGCTCTCACCTCTGCGTAGCATGGCATCATTTTACTACCCAAACTCAAGGTTCAGCTTCAGGTATGGCAGGTGCTGTCACCCCCACCCCCAAGTGCTGCCAGGTGAGGGGCGTTCCATGACAGTGCCTCAGTGTGAGATGGGATTCTGCATGTGTCTGTGATCTCCACTGTACACCCTCTCCCTGGCTTTAAGCAGTACAGAGACATTGCCTTGTCAACAAATCATTGTGAGGAAAACTCTCTATGGATTAAAAGGGTTGAAAGTCTCTGTCATCTGAGTCCTGGGATGCATTAAAGACCCAGAGGAGCTGCCGACATAGCCAGAGTCAACTTAGAAGTCTTACTTCCCTTTTTAAAATTTATTTATTTTTCCTTGGTGTGGGTAGGAAACTAGTTAGAATTAAGGATAAGCACCCGGCTGCAATATTGGGTTGATTTTGGAATCATGGATTTTTCAGTCCAGGGAAAGTAAAGATTAAAGTTGGACCTAATTCTTCTCTGGTCTGTCTGGAGACTTTTTCTCTTTCATCCTAGAAACAATATTGGGAAATGACTCAACCGGATGCAGAGTCGATGGACACTATGTGAAGAGAATTACGTCTGCTCTGGTTAGGAGGGGTTAGTTATACCAAAGCCTGTGGGTTTGAAGAGGGAAATAAGGGATACCCTTTGCTCCTGACAGACCTCCTTACCCCAGAAATTCTCCTTCCAGACCACATCACGTGTTTTAGCAGCACCTTCCTTTTCATCTGAAGGTGGCAGGCTTGACCTTTCTTCAGGGACTGTGTGAGACATCTACTTATCCAGGAGACCAGAAACTCTGAGGACATTTAACAATTGTCTCTCTCTCCCCAGGAGGCTGACCATGAGGTTTGATTTTAGACTCGCTGGTGTGTATAAAACGGATGCTTCTTCTTGATTCCTTCAAAGTCCTATTTGTTTATCTCCTTGAATCAGTGGAGTTTTTCTGTAGACAAGGCGTTTGGAGGAAGGATGGGAGAAGGCAAAAGGAAATATTCCAGGTGAGAGTGAAGGCACCTGGCGTGTTATCTGGGATCATCTGAGGTGATTGACAGTTGCCTCTGTGGCACCAGATACCCAGGTACGGGTCTCTTCCTGCAGCCACACTTCCAGGTTGACCAGCCGGAGAAGAAGGACTTTCATCTTGAAAATTCAGGATGCCACTTGACTTCACACTGACGCCAATGGCCAGTGAATATATTCAGTAATAGCATTTCCAGAAACCCAGTCCAAGTGGTAAAAGACTGCTTCTTGTTCCCAGCTTTCATTCTGAGGGGCGTCTACCTCACATAGCTTGGGCCCTCTTCCTTTTGATGGTAGGAACCATGGACCAAAGTTCAGTTGTTAACTTTCTGCAGAAAAATGATTTTACTTGGGAAGGTAAGGTAAGAAACGTGCACAGTGTACTAATCTGAGAGGACATCAAATGACCATCACAGCGTCAGTCAATACAAAATGTTTGCTGACATTAGCAAGATAGCAAAAGATAGATCACTCCAAAAGTTTTTAAAGATTTCTTTTGGAGCAATTTTAGGCTTACAGCAAAACTGAGAGGAAATTACAGAGATTTCCCATATACCCCCTGCCCCACACCGACACAGCGCCTGCCTTATCAACATCCCCACTAGGGGGTACATTTACTATATTTAATGAACCTACACTGACACGTGCTCATCACCCAAAGCCCATAGCTTACATTAGGGTCCACGCGTAGTGTTACACATTCTATGTGTTTGGACAAATATATAATGATATTTATCCATCATTATATTATACGGAATATTTTCACTGCCCTAAAATCCTCTGTGCTCTGCCAATCATCCTCCCCACCTAACCCCAGGCAACCACTGACCTCCATGGTTTTGCCTTTTCCAGAATGTCATGTAGTTGGAACGTAGCCTTTTCAGGTTGGCTTCTTTCACTTAGTAATATGTGTTTAAGGTTCCTCCATGTCTTTTCATGGCTTGATAGCTTATTTCTTTTTAGTGCCGAATAATATTCCATTGTCTGGATATATCCGTTTATTTACCCATTCACCTGTCAAAGGATATCTTGATTGCCTCTGAGGTTTGGCAATGGTAAAAAAAGCTACTACAAATATCCACATGCAAGTTTTTGTGTGGACATAAGTTTTCAACTTTTGGGGATAAATACCAAGAAGTATGATTGCTAGATCATATGATAAGAGTATGTTTAGTTTCATAAGAAACAACAAAATTGTCTTCCAAAGTGGCTGCACAATTTTGCCTTCCTACCACAATGAGTGAGAGTTCCTGTTGCTTCCCTTCCTCACCAGCGTTTGGTGTTGTCAGTGTTCCGGAGTTTGGTCATTCTGACAGGTGTGTAGTGGTATCTCACTGTTGTTTTAATTTGTATTTCTCTGATGACGTATGATGTGTAGTTCTTCTTTGATTTTTTTCATCAGTTTTGTAATTTTCCTCGTACAGATTTTGTTCATATTTTGTTAGATTTATAGCTAAGTACTTCATTTTTTTGGGTGCTAATGTAAATGATATTGTGTTTTAAATTTCAAATTCAACTTGCTCATTTCTGGTACATAGGAAAGTGATTGACTTGTATTTTATGCTTGTATCCTGCAATCTTACTATAGTTACTTATTAGTTCCAAGAGTTTGATGATTCTTTTGGATTTTCTACATAGATGACCATGCCATCTGCAAACAAAGACAGTTTTATTTCTTCCTTTCCAATCTATATACCTTTTATTTCCTTTTCTTATCTAATTGCATTAGCAAAGACTTCCAGTACTATGTTGAAAAGGAGGCTTCAATTTGTTTTTCCACTCAGCAGCTGATGGACATTTCAGTCATTTCCAGTTTTTGCCTGTTATGACTAACGCTGCTTTACTCAAAACATACAGCACTTGTGTGCACATATGTTCTCATTTCCCATGGGTAGGTGCCAAGGCATGGAATACTGGGTTGCAGGAAGAGCCGTCTAATGGTATGAGACACTGAGAAGCTGCTTTCCAGTGTGGGTTTCCGACAGGCAGCATGTTGGTGGCCTTGCTCTTTTGAATCTCATCTGAGAGTCTCTGCCTTTTAATCAGAACATTTAGGCCATTTATGTTTTGCATGATTATGAATGTGCAGGGCTTATATCTACCCTCTTCCTAACGTTTTTTACTTGCCCTGTTTGTTCTTTGTTTCTTTTTCCTCTTTTTTTGCCTTTCTTGGAGTATTTTTTAGCATTCCATTTATTTCACCTGTCAGTCGATCAGTTACCCTTTTGGAGAGTTTTCAGTGATCGCGCAGTGCAGTGGCTTTCACTTTCACCCCTCGTTCAGATGCAGCAGACCTGGGACCTGGGGCCTTGCAGGGTTTCCTACCCACATGGTAGCTTGCAGCTTCTGCTTCATGTGGGGAAAAGGTGCAGGACTGGCAGGGTTTCTGCCTGTGCGGTTGTTGAGGGCATTCCATTCCTTCTTGTGAGCACCTGGCAGCTGGCGCAGGCCTGGGGAGAGAGCAAGAGAAAGCCGCCCTTGTGCCCAAGCCAGGTCCCCAGCATATTTTGTCTTTTGGAATCCATAAAACCCTCAGCTGCATTCCTTTTATCTGATGTTAGGGTCACAGAGCTTCAGTCCAGAATCATCTGAGATTTTGTTTGCTTCATTTTGTTTGGTGCAAGAAGCAAGGAGCAGATGGTATAATGTTAACAGATGGAGAAGAAACCAGAATGACTCAGTTATTTCTTTATTTTCCTCTTCCTTTATATAAAAATGGTGTTCATACAGAAAGGACACAGCCCTACCTGTGGGAAATGAAATCCCAAATAGTCAGAAAATAATACAATACCTGCTTTCTGTAACAGAGGATAAGCTGTCTGACTCAGATGATCTAAAAGATCTTGGAAATGAGATTGTGAAGTTCTTGGAGGGAATCTTTGTGGAATCTCGAAGAATGAGAGAGAGATACCAGGAGATAGACAGATGGCCCAGCTATTTTTTTTTTTTTTTTTTTTTTTTTTTGCAGTACACGGGCCTCTCACCGCTGTGGCCTCTCCCGTTGTGGAGCACAGGCTCCAGACGCGCAGGCTCAGCGGCCATGGCTCACGGGCCCAGCCGCTCCGTGGCACGTGGGATCTTCCCGGACCGGGGCACGAACCCGCGTCCCCTGCGTCGGCAGGCGGACTCTCAACCACTGCGCCACCAGGGAAGCCCCGGGCCCAGTTTTCATAGTGGAGATGAGGGTCATCTTGGAGACTACAGATAAGGGAACTCACTGTCTTTTGGTGGACGGTTTTAGTCTAGATGTAAAAAGATGTTCAGGGACTGTCTAGGAAAGAAAGTAACAAGCATTGGCTCACTTAAAAGAAGACGCCAAAGTTGCGCCTCATCCTGAGTATGATGTCTTACTAGGTGGTGTCTTACATTAATGTCTTAATGCTGCCTGCATTAACTTCGGTCAGGCATTGATCTCCATTAAGGATCAGGGGAAGAATAAAAAAGTCAGAAATAATATACTTAGGTGAACTCATAGCTGGCCTAATGGAGTTTCAACGCCAACTGAGAAGAACTGTGGTCTGCCCTGGGGCTTTGTCCTTGCATCTATTCAGCTCAAAATTGATTATCAATCATCTGAGTAATGATGTTGATCACTGTGCATATGAAGAGCCCTGTGCCTCTACAATAATAAAAATGAGGTTAAATATCTACACAGTTAAGTAAGGATAACGGTGTGGGACGCGATACAGTTTTTTCTTTTTAACGTGTTCTTGGTGGGGCTGATGAGAAAAGGCATCTCACACAGGTCTGCCCATCACTGTTGGCAACTGAACCCTTCACATTCTCCCAGAGCCCTGCTGGGTTTGGGGAGATGCACAGCGCTATGGGGTAAGGATGGTGCCAGAAGCAGAGACAAAAATGGAAAGTTAAACTATAAAATAAAATCTGAACTTGACGAAATACAAAACCTTCCCACTTGTGAACTATTTGTGAAACCAGGATGAGAGACACACAACGTCCTGCGCTGAATCTTTGTGCTTAGAAAAAGCGGAGAGCTGAAGAGGCCTTCTAAGGGCTGCAGAACTCTCCCCAGCCTTACCCCACCTCGGAAGAGGCTGCAAACAACTCTGGGTTTCAAGCCCGAATGAGGCCAGACAGGGCTTCTTCATGCCCCTCCTGGAGCGAGTAATGGACGCTGAGCCCCAGGAGGCCCTGAGGGCCTCCACGAGTCCCTGAGGGCCTCCACGACTCCACTTCCTCCGGTTCCTTCTCACTCACCCGTAAGTGCTTTTGTCAATTTCTGCAAAAAAGGAGACCTGTAGTTAAAAACATTTCGAAACATCGTAGCGCTGTCCACCCACGACCACTGTGTGCAGGCAACACTTTAATTTTTCAAAGTTTTCTTAAGAGTGTACAAACCTTTCTTGAGAATGCTCCCACTAGTCTAGCTCTTGTTGACACAGACACAGCTGAACAGAAGCCTCATTTTACATCTGAAGCACAACGTTTGAATGAGTAGAATCTGGGACTTGTCTAACCAGTCTGTACGTCAACAGGTAAACATCGATCAAGAGAAACTACAGGGGGTTTCCAAGCCACAGAGGCAAAGCTGAGCTAAAGACTTTCAAACAACCCCTTAAACAGATAGCAGACTTTGGGATTGCCATGCCACTCACTCAGAGAACCTGGTAGAAGGCGGGAGCCCCGCTCTTGTGAAGGGTTTTGATCAAATTCATCCAACATTGAAATACTTGAGAAATGTTTTCGCACACTGAAAACAACAATGAAGGCGAGCAGAGGCAAAGTGGGTGGACCAGTTCCATCCTAGGGATCTGTGCCTCTTCTGTCCCAAAGCAGCTGGACAGAATCCATTCCCTCTCCTTCTCAACTCTCCTTGTAAATGCCTTCTTGCAGCTGCGGGGGAATTTGATATCAAGTACCTGAAGGGTTAGTACTTCCACGGACTTATTCACTGTTTGCACATTTTCAGAACACCCAGTCTCTTCTTTGTCATTTCTCCTTGTTACTCCCAAGGCACAAGTGATCACAGCAAATGAATGAGGCCAGCACATCTTTTCTTGATGTACATTGAGTGGGACTCTGCTGCCTCCTGGGCAGATTTACTTTTTACAAAATCATTTCGACAACCTTGCTTGTTGACCTCAAGACACTCAGAGTAAAACCCGTTGGCTTGCCTTAGGGACACAGGATGGGCATCGTTTAAGGATCTGCCGCTGTCTCATTCCAGATCAGAATGTTTTCCTTTTATAGCATTTTAACAGCTCTTCCCAGAAAACATCAGCATTACACTATGTCACGTTGTATTTAATTACACAATGTCAGCCTCCCTTAAAAGAATGTTGGAAAGATTATCTTTTAAAATAATAAGCATGGGAAAATGACTGGTTTGAGACATTTAACAGTTATAAATATTCCTGCAACATAACTTAGTCAATAAGTATGTGTTGAGGGCCTGTGATATGTAACACAGTCGTAACCTTGGAAAAATTCTAATTTACGGCATCCCTGTCTCCCACGAGACACCTAACATAGCTCGGTATTTAAAACCTACTCATCCAAGGAGAAGCTACATTCCGACACCAGATGTTCACGGCGCCACGTGCGAACTCTGGGCTCGGACTGTGTGGGCACACACGTGGTGCTCTGCACGGCGGTGCTCCCTGGAGCTCACACCCTGCGTGTGATTCTCAGCAGATGTCAGAGTCCACACTGATCTGCACTGCGTTTTATGTGTTTAATGACAGTCTGAGAACCCCAGGGTGGAAGGAATCACAAAGCATATTCTGGTCACTGTTAACTCGTGCTGGAATCCTTGTGATCTGGTAGGAATTCGTGCCTGCCACAGTGTGATTTACCCTGAGACTTCGTAGAGAGGCATATGGGGACGGGGAGGTGTGTGTCTTGCAGTGCAGACAGCTTTCCTTTGTGCCGTCTGACGAGTGTTATGGAGTCTTCACAACACGCTGGGTGAGGCCGGGAAGGGGCATCCCGGGAAACGAGGCCCTCCACTCATTCCAGGGGCTCGTCATCTGCTTGGGAAGGTGAGACGTAATCAAGAACCAGTTACATGACCTTAAGACAGTGTGGGATTCATTGTCCACATGGAGCGTTACAGGCAATACATTTATAATGAGGTGGAGAATTCTACTTATTAGACATTATCCGTGAGGATTTCTCATCTGGGGATACACAGACAGTTCCCAGGGAGCCCCCCACTCCCCGTGGAGGGAGGGGACCCCCAGGGGATGGGGGGAGTTTCTCCCGGGGTCTGGGGCAAGTGTTTCCAGCCTCTCCAGACTGGGAAGGCTCGGGTTGGGGGGGCAGGGAAGGAGGTAGGGGAGCCTGCCTGGGTGGTAAGCGGGGTCTCAGGGAGGACCAGAGGCTGAGTTTAGGGAGGAGAGCTGGAGGCTTCAGGATGAAAGGGGACCGGCCGAAGCAGGGAAATTCTCAGAAGGGCTGCGGCTGTGAATTGGGATTCCTTTCATGTTCTCTGAGAGCCCATAGTAGAGAAAGGACCAAGTTTTAATTTGGGTGTTGGGCCATGTTTCAGAATGCCTCGCTGTTCTGAGTAAGGCTCGGTTGGCCTCGAGGGTGCAAGATCTGCAGAGTCGGAGGTAGGGAGCAAAGGCGGGGAGCCGCGCGCGAGTGGGGGGCTGGCCTGGAGGCAGCACAGTGGTGAGGGCAGGGAAGTAAGGCGGCTGCCGAGGTCAAGTCAGATTCTAGAAATTCTTGAATACCTGGCTGGGGAGTTGTTTTCTAACCAGCAGGCACCTAGAAGGTCACAGTGGTGAGGGGAGCTGGTGGAAGCGGAGGGGCTTGGAGCAAGGCCATCGGTTCCAGAGCCTCGGCCCAGGAATGGTTACAGGAAGCTGGGTTAACACAGCAGCCGGGACAGAGCAGAACAGGGAGTGAGCAGAGAACGGGGGGAGACTTGACGGAACGCAGGGACACACAGGGGGCCCCGGAGGAGCAGCACAGAAGCGGACGTTTGCTGCGCTTCTACGATCGCGCACGTGGCACACGCAGGCTCGTGATAAATATTTGAGTCACCCTCACACTCATACTACAAACGTGGCAGCGTTCGTGCCTTTTGTGGTTGAGGGAACTGACGTCCAGAGAAGCTGGGAACCTGCCAGCGTTCGCAGAGCTGATAAGCAGAGGGGCCGCGGCCGCTTTCACACTTGGGCGCTTAACTGCTGGCCACACGTCCCCAGAGCAGATTCCGTGGACCAGGCTCCAGGGGAGGCGAGCAGAAGTCGACGGAGGAAAGGGGACCTTGATTACTTTCTGACCGTGCTGGCTTTGACGTGTAGGCAAAATTTGTTCCGGGCACCGCGGGCTGGGTACCATTTCAGAAATGGAGGTGGAACGGTGTTTGTGCTTGGGGCTGAGGGATGCCTGTCCTCTGGGGGAGGGGCTATGGGTCAGACTTGTTTTGTGCATCTGACCTTTGCCCGTGTTGGCCCGCGGGCGGTGTGACCTTGTGCTGCTTACAGGGTCGCAGACCCCTCCTCCGCCCTGGGGTCTAGAGCTGGTTCTCAGACTGTGCTCCTCAAACCTGTGCCGTGGAACCCTCAGGGCTGCCATGGGCGTGGGAGAGGGCCAGCTTCCTGCTTCCCTTCTCCCTCCCCCAGACCCACGCCTCCAAGCACCACTTTCAAAGTGCTTTCATGAGTTTTATTGATTTATATTTGGGGGAAGGTCTCATTTGAACATAGGTCTCTGTGACCCATCTCTCTCTAAATTTCAAATGAACTTTCCAGATGTTTACAGGGACACTTCCCACTGTGATGTAATGTGATTCTGGCCCCGCGTACCCGAGGGCTGGTGGGAGGAGAGGATTCAGGCCCCCTCAGAGGCCCAGAAATATATGTCCTGTTATTTCTTCATCAGCCCTAACTCAGAAAGCCAACACCTGCTGAGATGTGAGGTGACCTGGGAAAGGAGGGTTCCGTGTGCGTGTGGAAGCTTTTCCCGTTTCTTCTGTGCCTGCATCTGCTCTTGGGGGGTCCCTAGGACAGGATGGGGTGCTATAAGCACACCTGGCTGAGTCAGGCCCCCACCACTGCTGTCCTGGAGGCTGAGCGGAGCACACGGGAGGCCCGCATTCACCTCCAGACCGTGACTGTGAAGGTCATCCAGGAGCCCCGGAACGGAGCTCCAGAGCTCAGCCTTCAGCTACCAGCCAGCAGGACGTCCGACAGCCCTGGAGTTGCCCATCAGACATGGCATCTCGCAGACAGATAACAGCGGCTTGAGAAACATTTGCTTCTGATGTCCGGGTTACAGGCGCATTTGAATAGACCCACAGTTATTCCCGGCCCTTCCCACTGGGTCACCACATCTTGATTCACTGTCTCCCATGCACAGAAACTTGTTGGGGGGGGGGCGATGACAATAGAATGTGACTATATCAGTTCTGGGGGACGAGGGGAGCCAGGCAGCCTGGCACGGGGCTGTCAGAAGACACCATAGGCGCCAGGGAGCCCTGCCCTGGAGGAAGACGGCACAGCCTTTAATTTCTTCTGGGAAGTTGCAAGTTGGAAATAATAACTTTGCAGAGACAGTTTGTTACAAAGTACTTTCATATCTTCCATCTCATTTAACCTGCCTGGTAGACATTATTATTCCCATTTTACAGATGAGCAAACTGAGAGTCGCGGTGAGTAGCCTTACTCCAAATCCTCCAGCTGAGCCAGGGCTGTGGGGAAATTAACACTGGGAGACTGTATTAGTGAGTGTTCCCCAGAGAAACCGCGTGTGTGGAGAGAGAGGTTTATTTTAAGGGGTTGGCTCACAGGGCTCTGGGGCTGGCAAGTCTGCAACATGCAGGGCAGGCTGCCGGCCTGCAGACCCAGGAAGAGCAGGTGTCCCAGGTTGAGTCTGAAGGCATCTGGAGGAGAATTCCATCTTCTGAGTCCTTTTTCTCTTAAGCCCTTCAACTGTTTGGATGAGGCCCCACTACAGTACGGCCGGTCATCTGCTTTATTCAGAGTCTATGGATTTAACTGTTAATCACACTTTAAAAATACATTCACGTGGGGCTTCCCTGGTGGCGCAGTGGTTGGGAGTCTGCCTGCCGATGCAGGGGACACGGGTTCGTGCCCTGGTCCAGGAAGATCCCACATGCCGCGGAGCGGCTGGGCCCGTGAGCCATGGCCGCTGAGCCTGCGCGTCCGGAGCCTGTGCTCCGCAACGGGAGAGGCCACAACAGTAAGAGGCCCGCGTACCGCCAAAAAAAAAACATTCACGTGACATATAGACTGGTGTCTGACCAAACAGTGGGTACCATGGTCTACCCAAGTGGACACATAAAATTAACCCTCAAAGAGTCTCTAAGGGAATGAAAACAAACCATTGAGAAAAACAGATGCCCAGATACTGATAGCTCTGAGGTTGCCCCTCAGTAGAAAGCACTTCAGAGCACAGGACTCGCACAGAGGACATTAACACAGTTTATTTACAGCAGTGGTGCTGTGTCCTTTTGGAAAAGCTGTGAGGGTGAGTGATCCCGTGTAAGGAGTTGCGGTGCCTTCTGGACAAGCTGTCACCGTCCCCTGGGTCTCCCCTCCTCCAGCACCCTTGCTCTGCCTTTCCATGTCGCTGCTGCAGCTGGTGGCCTGGGAGTCCTGTAACTGTGCTGAGTACCGAGTGGGCAGGTGGGGGAAGAGGAGGATGGGGGAGCCTGTCCTGATGACACGTGACGATGGAAGCTTTAGCTTATCTCATAGGGAGAAGAGTATTCTTTTATTTACTCGTTGGGTTATTTATTCACTCATTCATTTATTCAACAACTATAACATCTACCATGGCCCAGGCGCCGGGATCCAAATACTACCAGTAAATGAGGACTCCTGAAAGGATAAAGTCAACTAGAAGCTGATTGGCAAGGGGTTCCTGGGCCGGGGCAGGAAGTCAGAAGGTTACAGGGGCATGCGCGGTGACAGACGCCTCCCTACGATGGGAAGGGGTCAGAAAGGCGCCGCAGAGTGTGGAGCGGGGAGAAGGCATGTGATTCAGGCCCGGGGTCTGGAGCGCAGCAGGCCGGGAAGGGAGCCACTCTGAGATGGCAAAGGGCCAGAAGGGTCCCTGAATGCAGCCGGGTGGCCTGAGCGGAGGGACTGGGTCTCCCCAGGTCCAGCACCGGCTTCCGTGTGGCTCGACTCGCCACAGGATGAACCCTGAACCCCTGCTGCCAGGTGTCCTGTTAGATCCCCGATGTGGCCACTGCCGAGTGCTATAAACTGGGCGGTTTCAAACCACAGACACG
Organism: Aethalodelphis obliquidens; assembly: GCF_003676395.1. Lineage (NCBI taxonomy): Eukaryota > Metazoa > Chordata > Mammalia > Artiodactyla > Delphinidae > Aethalodelphis > Aethalodelphis obliquidens. The sequence continues at coordinate 2,019,900 of NW_020837947.1, forward strand.
GATTCTTTCCCAGTCTTGGAGGCCGGATGTCTGGCATCAAGGTGTGGGCGGGTCCGAGCTCCCTCTGGAGGCTCCAGGGAGGACACGTCCTGCTTCCTGTACCTGGCAGGCCCGTCCATCCTCGGGGCTCCTGCCGCTGCGCTGTCCTCACATGGCCTCTCCGTGTGTGTGTGTGTGTGTGTGTGTGTGTGTGTGTGTGTGTGTGTGGTGTGTCTCCTCTTCTTATGAGAACACTCCTGTTGGGTTAGAGGCCCCTCTTTGCTCCTATATGACCTCACTTTAACTTAACCAGTTACATCTGGAGTGACCCTAATTCCAACTGAGGCCACAGGCTGAGGTCCCGGGAAGGGCATGAATTTGGGGGCATAGTATTTGACTGGCATCTGTGGCTTTGCTAAGGTTTGTGAACATGCTAGAAGATTAAGTTCTGCTTTACGTGCTGGGAAATGACTACATGTGTTTGGGGGAAAGAAAGGTGGGCTCATGGTCCCAGAGGAGCAGTGGGGCTGCCCTGCCGACCCGCTGGGCTGAGGGCCCGGGACTGAGTGCCGGGGGACACAGGCTGCCTCCTGTCCAGCTCCTCTCAGGGACTCGCCTCCAGGACGGAGGAACAAGCAGAGGTTGTGTTGTCATAAAAACACCTAGAAATGTAAGATTTTTGACTCTAAGTTTCCAACCCAACATCCAGAGACTTGACCACAATTTTCACTTTTTACGCAGAAGATTAACACGGTCAGGGGAGAGGGAGAAGTGGTGAAAAGGAGGGGGTCCAGGACCATCATGCGCCTCAGGACCCGGGACGTTCAAACAGAGGCTGCCCCACTGTCCCTCCTCGCTCCCCACCCCGGGGGCTGTTCTGAGGCCAGATGCTGTGCACGCCGAAGTGAGTGTGAACTCACTCACACTATCGTCCAGGCTGGGGATGCTCCTCTCTGTTTACTTACACCCTTGTGCCCTCCAGGGCACCCTTTCATCTAGGAGGGATGACTCAGAGACTCAGAGATTATGTTGCAGCTGGTCAGAAGGGCTGTCTCCGCCCCCACCTCACGCTCAACATCTGGGGTTAGCTGTGGGCTCTGGTCTCTTCAGAAATGAACTGCCCGACCTTTGGTTTTCCTCCTGTTATGGTAACTAATCATTGTGCCCTGAATTCTGTTACCAGCTGGATGGGTCTGTAGGAAATGGGCATTGCATTTTCCTTATAACTCGGAGCCCGTCCTTCTGACCTACAGATTAGAAGGTTGATTGAGATTTCTGTGTTTACATTCTAACCTCCATGTATAATGCGTGCTAAATCTTTATCTCTTTTAGCTGGGCAGTGCTTAATTACTTTTCCAGAGGTAAAGCCTGATGTGTTCAGAATGAAATACAAGGCAAGAATGTCTCTGATAAACCCATGATGGCAGAAAACAAGGATGGTTTATGTGGGGTGGAATTACAAAGACAACCCAGGCAAATGAGTCTTGAATTCCAGCTTTGTCAGAACTGATTGTTTTTGTCTTTCTCAAGTATTTTGTGAATCATTTCACATTGATTTTAGTTTCATTTTTGTGCATGCCACTTATGAAATCACAAGAATTTTTTAAAATAAATTGTTTAGATGCAAATGGATTTTTTCCAAAAATTAAATAAACGGTAGGAAAAAAAGCAGGTGTGCACTGTTTACATATTTGGAGGAAAAGTTCTTTCTCCTGTTACTTTCTTTTTGCCAGCTCTGAGCAATGGGCTCTCTGGGGGGCAGTGGGGAGCAGGGAAGCAGAGTGGTTAGGAATATAGGCTTTGGAGTTGGTCTAATCTCTGCTCAAGTCCCAGAACTAACATCGACCAGATAACGACTGTGGTGTAGTTGTGAACTCTCTGAGGCTTTATTACTGTATCTATTGATATAAAAGACCACTTGAAGGTAGATGGTCTTTGTGAAATCCACATGACGTATTACATGTAAAGCACTGTGCACCGTGCCTGGCATCAGCGGGTGTTCATGCCATCTTGGGGTGCTGGTGGTCGTGGTGATGATGATGGTGATGATGGTGATGGCGATGATGATGGTGATGATTGTGATGGTGATGATGGTGGTGGTGGTGATGGTGATGACAGTGGTGGTGATGTTGATGGTGATGATGGTGAAAATGGTGATGGTGATGGTGGTGATGATGGTGATTGTGATGATGGTGATGGTGATGATGATGGTGGTGGTGATGGTGATGGTGGTGGTGATGATGGTAATGATGATGATGGTGGTGATGTTGATGGTGGTGATAGTGGTGATGGTGGTGGTGATGATGATGGTGATGATGGTGATGGTGATGATGGTGATTATGGTGGTGATGATGGTGGTGATGATGGTGATGATGATGGTGGTGATGGTGATGATGGTGATGATGGTGGTGATGCTGGTGATGGTGGTGGTGATGATGGTGATGTGGTGGTGATGATGGTGATGGTGGTGGTGATGATGGTGATGATGATGATGGTGGTGATGGTGATGATGTTGATGGTGATGCTGGTGATAGTGATGGTGGTGATGATGGGGGTAGTGATGGTGATGATGGTGGTGATGGTGATGATGGTGATGGTGATGACACATTTAGCACCAGTACAAGACTCTGAATTAGGTCATCTGCTGCCATTTTAATTTCCACTGTTTTATCAGCATAAATTTTTACCTTTCCAACTAGTGATTTAAGGATAGATCACCTTTCACAGTATATTTTTATGCTTCCCACCGTATACAGCATACTTCTTACAAACAGTATTTGCTATTTGTTAAAGATTTCAGGACTCCCACTTTAATCCTATTTCATTGCGGCCCTTGTTTTTCCTCATTTTTCTAGATCCTCCCATGCTGAAATCTCTAAAGATAACCCCGAGCTTGGGCCACTTTTTGGGTATTAATACATATTGGAGGAGGTGGAAGAGGAGAGTTCCTTTTGAGGGAGTCTGCATGGCCGGTGTTTGACTCACAGTTTTCTGAAGCTGACCCTCTCCTGCCAAATGGTTAAAGAGTTTAGACGCCTTCAGTGTCTATGAAGCCCTGTCTGAGTGGGTCCTTCTCACGGTCAGTTGATGGAAGCCCTCTGAAGGCCATCTGTGTCACTGTGATGTTTGCACGGTCCATCCTGAAAGTACCTCCTTCCTGAGCCCACGGCAGCTGCTCCCCCTTCTTGACGCCTCCATGCCTTTGTCCCCATCCCCCATCCCCACCATCCACCCACCATATCCTGTGTCCTTTGCAGAAGCCTGGGCAGGGCTCTGATGTTCAGAGGCAGCTCAGCTTCCAGGGACACGGTGCTTCACTGACCACATCTTGGGGGAAAACATTTTTCTTTTTAAAGAAAAAATGATTTATCAATAGTATTAAAGGGACTGTGAGAGGAGAAAATCACTATTAAACAGTCTGTTTTCATTCTCTATTCACAGCTGTTCCAGCCCACACCCCGTCCCTCACTGTAGGTGGCGAGCATGACTGCAGTACTTGGCTGTCCCCTGCCCAGGGGTGTCTTCCTCACACCCACTCAGTCGGGCTGAGCTGGCTTTATGGATTGTCTGACAGCACAATGTGGCAAAACAATGTCACACGTGTCTTGGGGCCGAGGCCACTGCATTTGAAGAAGGCTGGGTTGGGGAGGAACAGCCTTCTTAGCCCGACAGACCCCCGTCCCCCAGCTGAACACGGGGCAGGAGAGCGTACTGGGACGAGCTGAGGGATCGCCCAGCCACAGCACTGGCAGCGGGAAGCAACGCGGACATTGTAATGTTTCCACCTTCCTGTTTCTACGTTCTCTTACCATTGCCATTTTTTCCTTTTTCCCCCCACTTTGCCCCCATTTATAGATAGAAATGCTAGGGATACAAGAAGAATTATTTTAGCCTTAAGAACCTTAAGAGAATGCATCGTGGTACGTGTCATTTTGTTTTGCTTATGTATTAATTCTGCACATTGTCCCAGGGTAGAGTTAAAGAGGCTTACACAAATAGGCTATAATAGGATAAAAAGAAATAATTGAGGGAAAAGGGATACAAAAAGACGGAGGAACAAGACAAGGCCGGAGGTGGATCACTGACCCATATCAGCGTCTCAATCATCATACACCTGCCTCACCTGGGGTTTTGTGGGAAATTCCCACAGCAGATGACGTCGCTCTGGTACCCACGACCTGCTGTGACTGTAGGGCTTGCTGCTTTCGGCTGCCACGTGAGTCTTCGCTGTCGTCTCTTTGCTGGATAGAAAATTCCTTGAGGGTGGAAATCATGCCTCACTCCCTTCCAAAGAGCCTGACCAAATGCCCGGCATGTAGGTCACGATCAAGAGTGTCTATGAGAGTAAATGGAATAAAAGTCAGCATCTCAGCCCTTGACGGTGAGTATTGCTTCTGCTCTTCTCACTGGACTTGCCAAACTGGGTGAACACGTGCGACTACGTGAAGGTGGGACGTAACTCAGATCCGAGCTCCGTTTCCCAGGTTCTACCCCATCACCCCATGTCCACGTCACCTTCCTGTTATGTTCAGAGATGTTGCTCCGAACTGCGTCATTCTTGTCCAGCCACCGTAGCCGTGGGCCGGCATCTGCTGCCCTGGTTTTCCTGGCAGACTGACTGGGCACAATGGTAATACCACGTCTCACCCAGTTGAGGACAAACATTTTTCCCCATTCTACTGTCTCCAGAATTGGATGTGTCTTGTAGTTGATGGAGTGGCATTATTTAATGGCCACTTTAATTTTTTCTTTTTTCTTTCTTAATGGCATCCCAAATAGTGGTGAGTCAGAGGGCTGATGGCTGCTTGAGATCCAGAGAAATCATTACTCACACTTGTTGAGTGTTTATTACACATTGGGCATTGTTCTGTGTGTTCTAACTGCTGGAATCCTCCCAGCAAGCCTACCTCCTAGATTCTGTTACTGTCCCTGCTCTGCAGATAACAGTCCCAGGCTGGGAGGGGATAAGGAACTTCTTGTCTTCCCTGGATCACCAAGCTGGGACATGTCAGGGCTGAGATTTGAACCTAAGCTATCAGATCTCAGACTATTTATACTGGTTTTGATCAAAGGCACTTCACCATGGGTTTTTCCTAGGACTCTGTGGTACCCATGGCCTCACCCATCACATTGAAACGCTGCCCAGGCTCAGCGGTGCAGCAAGAAAATATGCAGTTGCAACTAGTGATGTAGTGAGATGTTTTGTAAGGGTTTGTAGCTGGACTATGTGCTTGTGCACAGCAAACTTCATGAAATCCAAATCAGATGTTGGGTCACTATGGCGTGCCCTGGGCTCTCTTTAAGGTGAGAAAGAAGCTCTGTGGTGGCGACAGGAAGCTGCCCTTTGCATTCTCCTCACCTCTCTAAGCCGGCCTGTCCGACTTGCAGGTGGAAGGTTCAGATTTCTGGACGCACGAACCGTGAGGACTGAGGGAGCCTCACCCACGTGTGACGTAACTGCAGTGGCTGTCGTGGATGCCCTTTGTGTTCCGTGCTTGCAGGTTCCAGCTGGGACAAGCCGGAAGACTGAGGGTCACGTGGTGGGTAAGTGCCTGGACTCAGGCAGCCTGGATCCAAACCCTAAGTTTGCCATCTGCTCGCACATGCTTCTGATGAGACATTGGACCTCTTTGTGCCTGGTCTCTGGATCTGTAAAATGGGAGTGATCGTGACATGTTCCTCAAGGTCGCTGTAAGGATTCAATGAGTACATTTACCCACGGCCCTTGACGTGGTCCTGGCCCAGTGACGTCTTCGTGTCAATTACTACTGCACAGCTTGAAATTGTGATTCTGGCCGCTTCCCAAACCTGGACCGACATTTGTGCTGAGTCCATCTCAGCTTCCCTGAAATCCTCAAATTCCTCTCTGGTCATCTGGTCAACTCTCTCCCACCCCGGCAACAACCCATCGGCACCTCGGGGGTTCATTCCGCACTTTCCTGATCTCACTGGAGTCTGTGAATTAATATAAATCTATGGCACAGTTTGGTGTTCATTTCAGATCCCAGATCCTACTTCAAGATCTTCAATCCCCAAATGATGGTTTAGTTTAAAAGGGAAGAGGCTATTTTCTGTTACACTACGCAGGTGGGAAATGAGACTCGACTATATATGTGAATAAAGTAATGATAGCTATTTACAAACTGTCTTTCACCCATGCATCACATCTGTGGATAACAAGCCCTTGTGGAAGGCAGCCCCCAAGGTGGGCCCCAGCGGCCCTGTCTCCTGGAATCCAAGCCCCCCTTCCACGCTGAATTGGGGCTGGCTGATGTGATCGAGGGTGCCTTTGGAAGGTTAGAGCATGAAGAACACTTGGCCCCCACCTTGACCTCCTGGATCAGGTGCTTGGAGCACACAGCTGCCGTGCATGAGGAAGGCAAGAGTGCTGAGGACAGGCCCACACGGAGAGGGGCTGAGGCCAACGACCAGCACCGCTTGCTGGCTACGAGGGTGAGAGCGAGACGGCAGAAAACGTGTGCTGGTCTCCGTCCCCTGTTCCTGGCACAGGGCTCCTGAAACCCTCATAACTTCCTCAATGATAAGAGCACCAAGGGCATCTTTTGTTCTAATATTTGGTCTTTGGCCCCAGTTCCCTACACAGACCTTCTAACCCCCTTGGAACTTCCTAGGTGATAGGAGTGTCTTCTGTTCTAATGAGGTGACCCTGGTGGGCTTGTGGATGGGGGCTGGTTACCAGAAAGACCCAGCCAGGATGAGAAGCTCCCCCACCCCCCTTCCCTAGGACTGAAAAGACTGAAAATGGAGTTAATGCTTGACATGCCTACGTGATGAAGCCTCCATAAAACCCCAGCAGGAGGGGGTTCAGAGAGCTCCAGGGCTGGTGAACACACAGAGGTGCAGGAGGTGGTACCTGGAGAGGGCCTGGGAGCTCTGTGCCCCTCCCATACCTTGCCCTACACATCTCTTCCATCTAGACGTTTATCTGTATCCTTTATCACATCAGTCCCCCACATTTTTGGCACCAGGGACCAGTTTTGTGGAAGACAATTTTTCCACGGATGGGGTGAGGCAAGGGTTCGGGCGGTAATGCGAGCGACGGGAGCAGCAGATGAAGCTTTGCTCGCTCTCCAGCCGCTCACCTCCTGCTGTGCAGCCAGATTCCTAACAGGCCATGGACCGGTACCAGTCTGCGGCCCAGGGGTTGGGTTCTCCTGCTTTACCACATCTTCTTATAATAAACCAGTAGGCATAAGTAAATGTTTCTGAGTTCTGTGAGCCATTCTAGCAAATTCATCAAACCCAAGGTGGGCTTTGTTGGACCCTTCAGTCTAGAGCCAGCCGGTCAGAAGCACAGGTGACAACCTGGACCTGCGACTGGCGTCTGAAGGAGCGGGTGGGCCGTCTGGTAGGACTGAGCCCTTCCAGGTGGTGTCAGAACTGAGTTAAATGTTGGACACCCAGCTGGTTCTGGAGACTTGCTTGTTGGTGATCGTGCAGGAAAAACCTTCCACACGCACACACACACACACGTGAGAATTGGGCTCAGCACCCTTTCAGTGAGCCACCCTGGGAGTGGGGCTCGCAGCCCCAGGAAACCTGTCAGACAACTATGGTCCCACAAGCCATGAGAACCCCCAGGCCAGTGCCACCCAACAACGCTTCTGCTGGATTTCTAACACAGAAATTGTGAGAGACGATGCATTGTTAATATTGCTTTAAGCCACTAAGTTCTGGGGTGCTTTGTTACACGGCAATAGATAACTAATACATCCGTGGTGAACTGTCTCCAGTCTCAGCTTTGTGTCACCTGAACCAGCAGAAAACATGCAAGCAGGAATCACACCATGGAACATGCTTGGTCCGTCATTGCTGAAGAACTGGGAAGTTGAAGAGCCCCATGTCTTCCTTATCCAGTAAAAGAGTATGGGAAACTGTTCTATTTTTAAGGCACAAAGGGGAAGGAGAGTTCAAGGCAAGAAGGACACCAGAGAAACAGCCAGCACGCAGCTCTGCGCTCAAGACCAATGAGAGGAACGGAATCAGTTTTCAGAGACGGCAAATTGTTAGATGGTGTGTGTGTCATCGTTTGTCCTCATTGGAAATTTGGGTTCAGTTACTGAAAAACATAGGAAAGAAAACTAAGCTGAGAACTAGGGGGCCCAGGGAAGGGCTCTGGCTCGTGACACGATACCCTTCGTGTCGTTTGAATGACTGTGGGTTTGTTATTGCAAAGCAGGGCGTGGGAATCTGAGCCAATTGTGACAGGCGGCAGGGACGGAGGGCCTTTGATCCTCTGTTGGGTGGACAGAATGAGGGGGTCTGAGGCGGGCAGTCTGCCCCTCCAGGGGCTGCCCCAGGACCCTCCACCCTCCTCTGTGTGGTCAGGAGGGGCCGTCCCGGCTCTCGGGTGCTGGCTGGAGCACAGTTGGTGACACGGTAGGGGTTTAGGGGTCCAAGTTTGGTTGGTGTTCAAGACGATGCCTGGCTGGACCCTCATCACACGTCCCACAGGGGGTGGCGCGTGGCTCCTGCCCACAGTCAAACCACCATCTGCACCTCATCTGAACCTGGAACCACGGTCTGCGCTCAGCCGTTCCCACCCCCAGGAGGGGTCCTGGGAGACCCGAAGCTCTTCCCCCCACCCCAGTGCCCTGGGGATGCTCACCTGCCCCCCACCTGGGTCCTTGTTAATCTCCAGCTCAGGGGCCCCGTGGGAGCCACACTTCTCTCTGAGACTTGCAATCTCCAGGACCCCCTTTGGCAAGCCAGGTGACTGTCCTGTCCCCTGGAGCCCCCCTTCCCACCCCAGGGCTTCAGTCCTGAAGGGGGAAGCAGCGGGGGTCTCCCAGGCACCTCCTCAGAGTGCACCCCACCTCTCTCTCTTTCGAGGATGGAATGCAGTTGAAACGGTCTTTTCCTATATTCCCAAACCTCTGGTTTGTGTAGCATCCTCCTTGCTCAGACTTTGCCATTTATATTCAAAGTACAGCTCTCAGAAGTCCACGAAAACCTTTCTCTCTCAACAGAGGCTGGATCTTGTCAATCAAAAGTGCTTTAGCTTTCAGACCGTTGCCCCAGCGATACAAGTACAAAACGTCTAATCGTCTCTTTCAGAGCTCAAAAGTCAAGAAAATGACTTTTTCTTCCCTGGAACAAAGCCTCAGACAAACAAATAGTAATGATGGAGAGCTGTTCATGAAAAAAGAGAGAGAGAGAGAGAGAAGAAAGAAAGAAAAAAGAAAGGAAAAGGAAGAAGCTACTTGTTCCAGTACTTCAAGGTAGTATTTCAAAATGTTTCCTATTTCCTACATCATCTCCCAAAGCCCTTGGAGCCCTCCGGCCTTATTCTCACCCCCAGCCCTGCCCCTTCCTACTATATACACCCATAAATGCCAGCTCTCTACCATCCTCTCCTCTCACCTCACCTCCCCACGTGCTGGGGGCCTGGATGGCTGGAGGGGTGAGATTCGAAATGATGCTCTTTCCTGGTAACTGACCAACCAGACTCACTCTGGCTGAATGGCTGGAGCAGGGGGGCCCCCCAGCTGCGCCCGGCATTCCTCTTAGTTGGTGGGAGGTCAGGGGGCCGGGAGGGCCCCACTCCCTAAGGCTCAGGGCAGCAGCTGTTTGCAGACTGTGCAACTGTGATCTTTAGATGCTAGCGAGACTTTACGGAGAGCACCAAGTCCCTTGGTCCCAGGGCAGGCCAAGGGCAGGAAGCGTCTTAGCCAGGGCCATGGTGAGGGGACAGAGGAGGAATGCCACGTCTGTGCCACGCAGGCAAGCTGGAGAGGTTTGTGCAAACAGAGCCAGGGACCGAGGGGCACAGTGGGGGATGGGAGGCAAGCACAGGCTTGGAAGGAGGGGCCGGAGCCTTTCTGACCCATTCTTTCCGTGAGCCTTTGCTGTTACGTTAGCCAGGAAGTGACCCAGGAGCTACGGGCCCTCCTCCTCTCCACTGGGTGTGCCCGGTGGCCTGCAGGCTCAGGCTGACCCAGGCGGACCTCCCCCACCTGGGGGCGCACCTCCAGGGGAATGTGCAGGAGCCCCCAGCCCCCCCACCGGGTCCCCCAGCGCTTTTCTGCTCCAACCTTGGGCTCCGGCTGCCAAGCACAGGTCCTCCTTGGAGTCACCCGCTGGGTTGTTCCTGCCTCATGCAGGTGTCTCCTGGGCCAGGGCCCCGCAAACCATGTCCAGTTGCCTTCCTGCCATGAGGATGCAGTCCTGTGCAGAGAGCTCTCCTCACTTGTCCTCGCTGCTCTGCAGAGCTGGGTCTCTGAATTGACCCTCTTCTGATTTCCTAGCTTCGTTCCTTGCTCACGCTGGAACCCCTGAGGCAGGCTGCTGTCCTAAAAGTGGCAGGAGCCGGGACTCACCATGTCGTCAGCCCAATGGCAACAGTTTATCCTCAGAGGCAAAGGCCTGCTTGACTTATGACCCTGACAGGAACCGACATGAGCTGAGTCAAGGTGCCTACAGCCAACGGGAGGCATTGCAAGTGGCCCACGCAAGGCTCCTGAAGGCATGTAACTGCAAACCCCCAAGGAGACCAGCCCACAGCATCCGTCTGTGTCACTGCTGGGACCTCCCTGCTCTGTTATATAAGCCCAGAAGCGGTCGGGTTTGGCCCAAGAGGTCGTGCTGTACATTAAGACGTCGCACTGTGAAAAGGTGTATTTCTCATCAAGATGCAACAGAAAAGGAAAACAGCAATTGATAGCGTCGCCTCAATTCAGTGGGATGACCCGAGTCCACAGGCCTCTCCCCAGAGCTGAAATGTATAGACTTTTGTCAGGACCATGTCTGGGTCTTCTTCCTGACCTCGCTGTGAGGGCTTTGAGCACCTAGTGAAACATATATGGGGTTTCTTCCTACTCCCATGATATTTTACTATGTATAGAGGCAGGTTTCAGTCATGGTTGAGCATGAGTCTGGAGTCTGACAGACTTGGTTAAGACCCTGGTTCTGCCACCTGCTGGCTATGTGACTCTGGGTAAAGGACTAACTTATTTGTACTTCTGTTCTCTCCAATCGAGTGGTGGGTGACCCTATAAGTTCTGGGCCTTAAGAGGATGGGGCTGTTCAGAAGAGAGGAGGACTCTTTGCATGCTCCTGATACTCTTTTCTTAAACCAATATTTGGGAATGGGGTGGGAGCGAAGGTATTGGTAGGTGCACAGCAGAACTATGAAGAAAGAGCCAACTAAAAATAAGACCAAGGCAGAGTTCTTCAGTAGCGTCAGCAGCTCTAGGATCTCCCAATCTTGGTCCACATTTATGATGTTATCTGAGGGGAATGAAAGCCCAAAAGAAAAGTCTACTGACTCCCTTTCCCCCAAAGTAGACTTTCACTTGAAAATGAAAACACAACATATCAAAACTTATGGGCTACAGCTAAAGCAATGCTTAGAAGAATATTATAGATTTAAATGCCTATATTAGAAAAGGAGAAGGAACTTAAACCAATACATACGTTTTCATGTGAAGAATCTTGAAAAATAAAAGCAAACTAAATCCCAGGCAAGCAGAAGGACTGAAATAATAAATGCTGGAGTGAAAGTCAATGAAATAGAAAACAGGAAAACAATAGAAACAAAATGAATGAAATCAAAAGTCTTGTGTTAAAGAACAACAAAATTGACAAACCTTTAGCTAGATTAAACAAGAACAAAAGAGAAGACACAGATGACCAAAATTAGGAATGAAAGAGGGGAAATTGCCACTGACTGTTTAAAAATTAAAACGATTATAAGGGAATACTATGAAGAACGTTATGCCAACATATTCAACAATTTGGATGAAATGGGCAAATTTCTAGAAAAGACAAATTACAAAAACTCACTCAAGAAGAAATAGAAAACCTAAAAAGTTTCATAACAAGTAAAGAAATTAAATTAGTAATTAAAAATCTTCTCACAAAGAAATGCCAGGCCCAGATGACTTCACTGGTGAAATCTAGCAAACATTTACAGGGAAAAAATTACCAATAATCCACAAACTCTTCCAGAAATAGGGGAAGAAACACATTTCAACTCATTCTGTAAGGCCAATACTATGATGACCCTAAAGCCAGATAAAGACATCAAAAGCAAAGAAAAATACAGACCAATATGTCTCATAAATTTAGAGGCAAACATTCTCAATAAAATATTAGGAAATCAGATCTAACAACATATAAAAAGGATCATACGCAGTGAAGAAGTGTGATTTATGCCAGGGATGCAAAACTGGTTTAAGGCCAAAGAACCAATTACTATAATATATGATATTAATGAAATTAAAGACAAAACTCACATGATTATCTTAATAAGTATAGAAAAAACTTTTGACAAAATCCAACACTCACTCATGATTTTAATAAAAAAGACAACTTTAGATAAACTTGGGACAGAAGGGAAATTTCTCAACCTGTTAAAGGACATCTACATAAAACATCCAGCAAATATTATATCTAATGGTGAAAGACTGAATGCTTTCCCCCTAAAACTAGGAAAAAGACAAGGATACCTGTTCTCGCAACTTTTTTAAACTTTATATTGGATGTTCTAGCCAGTGCAACAGGACAAGAAAAAGAAATAAAAGGCATCCAGATTGGAAAAGAAGAAATCAAACTGCCTTTATTTAAAATGACATAATCCTGTATGTAGAAAATCCTAAGGAATACACACAAAAACTAATAGAAGTAGTGAAAATTACAGCAAAGACACAGGATATAAGATCAATACACAAAAAAATATATTTCTCTCTATAAGTGATGAACAATGTGAGAATAAAAGGATACAATTACTTTTACAATAGTTTCAAAAAGAACAAACTACTTAAGAATAAATTTAACAAAAGAAGTGCAATACTTGTACACTAAAAGTTAAAAAACGTTGCTCAGGGAAATTAAAGAAGATCTAAACAAACAGAAAGACTTTCCTTGTTCATAGGTTGGAGTACTCAATATTATTAAGATGTAACTTCTCCCAAAATTGATCTGTAGATATAATGCAACCTCCATAAAAATGTCAGCAGACATTTTAAAAAAATTTACGAGATGATCCTAAATTTATATGGCACTGCAAAAGACCTAGAATAACCAAAATTATGTTGAAAAAATGAACAAAGCTGAAGGACTTTTATTTCCCACTATCGAAACTTACCATAGAGCTAAAGTTATCAAGATAGTGTGGTACTGCCAAAAGGACAGAGACTTGGACTGATGGGACACAACTGAGAACTGAGAAATAAATAAATCCTTATATCTATGGTCACATTATTTTTGGCAAAAGTGCCAAGGCAATTCACTGAGGAAAGGAGAGTCTTTTTAACAAATGATGCTGAGACGAATAAATATCCACATGGAAAAAGATGGATGTAGATCCCACACCTCATGACACAAGATTTAACACAAAGCGGGTCTTAAATGTAAGAGCTAACAGTAAAGACTTTAGAAGATAACACAGGACAAAGTCTTCCAGATCCTGGTGTAGGCAATGGGTTCTTAGATACACCAAAAGCATGATATTATACATAAAAGGAAAAATATTGAACTTCATTAAAATTCAACTTCTTTGTACTGCAAAAGACACCATTAAGAAACTGAAAAGACATACAACAGGCTGGGAAAGAATATTTGCAAAGCACATATCTGATAAAGGACTTGATCCAGAATATACAAATAACTCTTACACTTCATTAAGAACAACCCAATCAAATGGGCACAAGATCTGAATAGACATTTACCAAAGAAATACAGGAATGGCTAATCTGCACATGAAAAGATAGACACCATCGTTAGTCCGAAGGGAAATGCAGTTCAAAACTTCAGTGAGGGGGCTTCCCTGGTGGCGCAGTGGTTGAGAGTCCGTCTAACGATGCAGAGGACACGGGTTCGTGCCCCGGTCCGGGAGGATCCCACATGCCGCGGAGCGGCTGGGCCCATGAGCCATGGCCGCTGAGTCTGTGTGTCCGGAGCCTGTGCTCCGCAACGGGAGAGGCCACAGCAGTGAGAGGCCCGCGTACCTCAAAAACAAACAAACAAACAAAAAAACTTCAGTGAGATAGTCTTTCACAAACCACCAGAATGGCTTAAAAAAAAAAAAAAGATAAGAACAAATGTTGCTGAAGATGTGGAGAAACAGCAATTCTCACGCATTGAAGGTGGGAATGTAAATGGTGCAGCCACTTCGGAAACCAGTTCGGCACTTTCTTGAAAACTTAAACATAAATTTACTACATGACTGAGTAGGTATCAACCCAAGAGAAATGAAAACATCAACGTTATCCGTGAAGAGTGATGGATACACAAAATGTGGGATATTCATAAAGTGAAATATTATTCAGCAACAACAAGGAATGAATTACTGATACATGTTATGACATGCAAAATCCTCAAACGTTCGGCCAAGTGAAAGAAGCCAGACACAAGATACTGCATAGTGCAGGTTCCATTTAGATGAATTGTCAGGAAAAGGCAGAAGAGATGGATGGGGGTTAACTACAAACGGGCATGAGGGATCTCATTGGTTGACAAAAATGTTCCAAAACTAATTTATGGTAACAGTCGCATAACTTAGTAAAGTGACTCAAAAATAATTGAATTACGTACTTGAAATAAGTGAATTATATGATACGTAAAACATGCCTTAATAAAATTATTTTTTAAATCTATTTTTTAAAAAAGACTAAAGGATGCATGTGGTCACAGTTATTATTTTTCCCACCAAAAAGTGCAACCTAGGATCTGATAAACAATCTCCTACTTATTTGTGAACATATCATGTGACATATCATTCACCCTTAAAAATAAAAATAGGCGGGCTTCCCTGGTGGTGCAGTGGTTGGGAGTCTGCCTGCCGATGCAGGGGACACGGGTTCGTGCCCCAGTCCGGGAGGATCCCACATGCCGCGGAGCGGCTGGGCCTGTGAGCCATGGCCGCTGAGCCTGCACGTCCGGAGCCTGTGCTCCGCAACGGGAGAGGCCACAACAGTGAGAGGCCCGCGTACCACAAAAAATAATAATAATAATTAAATAAATACATAAAAATAAAAATAGGAAAGAAAAAAAGAAGAAGAAGCCTTCCATGCCAGGTACGCACCCAGTAGTATCGGGGACTGCGGGCGCCTTTGGCTGCTGGTCAGGGGCTCTCAGGCTGTCAGAGAGGAGGTGGGTGTTGACTGCTCCTTGGCCTATTTTGCCCCCTGGGAAAAACAGTGCAGGCACACGGGGACCCCACCTTCCCAGCAACCTCCTTTGCTGAACTTTGGAGCCTGGGGGCCTCCGAGGTGGGAAGTGAGGCTTCCTGTGGGAGGGGTCTCCTGGGAAATCAAAGTGCCTCCCGCTGGTGGGCGGAGACCCCACTGGGCGTGCAGTTCCCTCCCCTGCGGGTTATGACCCAGTGGCTCTATCACATTACAAAGACCTAAAAAAGGAGGTAAGAACGCGTCTCCCTGTAGTTAGGGCGGTGTTAAAGAAATAACTGGATCCTTTGGGATGGGTTAGAACAACAGCATTTCCAGCTTCCCGGGGGAGTGAGGAAGGATGGAGACCAGGGACTCGGGACTGTCCTACCACATTTGGTAAAAATCAGATCGCAAGGGGAGGCAGTTGTTTTCCTTTGTTAATCATCAGACTAAAAAAGCACCGGGTCTCTTTGCCAGGCTGGGGTGTGGAGGCCCTGACCTGTGCCGAGCTCCTCCCAGCGAGCAGTGCCTCCCGGCTCTGTCCTCTCCGGCCCTGTGAGCACAGGCTCTTCAGGAAGGCGAGGTCTGGGGGACAGACTCCCCCTCACTTTGTCATGGGGGAGGGGCCGTCTCTGCAGGTGGTCACTGCAGGCCGCAGGGTGACTCCTTCTGGCCCCGCCCCCTGCCAGGCCCCGCCCAACCGCGGACTCCAGGCCACCCGCCACCCGAGAGGCCTCCAGCGCCGGCCAGCGGCGACCAGGAGCCCAGCGCACTTCACAGCCCACATCGCAGCCAGGCCAGCGAGGCCTGAGTGCCAAGATGCGGGCCCGCAGGACCCCAACGGCCCGGCACGTGCCCCGAACAAGAGGCCACGGTGAGAATCAGGGAACATTTTTCTCCCAGGCTGATGAAATCTCTGCTTAGTTCCGGGCTGAGATCAGGGAGCCCTTATCTCTCGGCCGAGGGCTTCCTCTCTCTGTTGATGGGGAATTCGCCACTGGAGATGGGGGAGGGGATCTCAGCGGGACTGTGACACAAAAACCAACCTAAAAGGCCAGGCTCCCAGCAGCCTCGCGGGCCCGAGGATGCCTTCCCAGCACCCCTCTGCAGGGCAGGAGCCCGGACTGGCCGGGGCCCGGAGCCCACCACGGGCCAAGAACTGGCACGGCTGCTCTTCCTGCCGATACTGGCCGGGGGGGCCCTGCTGAGTGACGTCCAGCTAACGCAGGCATCGTGCAAAGGTCTCTCCGTCGCCGTGGGAGCGACTCAGGCTGCTTGACAGAGAGAGTCTTAAGGAAACTCAGGAAGCCAAGGAAAGCCACGGTCATACGGGACCACGTGCCAGACGTCCACCCACCTTGCCACTGTGGGGTGGGTGACGTAATGCCTTCATTGCCGCGCATGCCCAGAGACCTGCGCTACCCTTCAGCATTACAGCTGACTGCTCTGGGTCTTCACCAGGCCTGGCTCCGGCAGCTGTGGCCTGGCTGTTCTAGAACCCTCTGAGGGTCCTTCACTGGCTCTGGGCTCAATGAAGGCACTGCTGTGCTTGTCCAGCCTCTCACGTCCCCAGTGACCTGCCCTGCTCCAGCACTCTGTGCCCTGGTGACGATGGGGGCCCAGAGGAAGCCCACAACCTGGAAAAGCAGCCTTTCTCAGGAGGAACAATGCCAGGGCCCGGGCAGGTGGAGGGAGGGGAGGGCCCTGCAGCCAGTGCTCTGAGGCAGGCAGTCCTGGGCTCTGTGGCTTTCTTGTAGGACCCGACCCCCGATCCCTGCTCTGGAAACCCAAGCCCCAGGGAGCCACTGACTGGCAGGGGCCGCTGGGGGGCAGTGGCTGCTGCTGAGATGCAGACACCCCTCACCCCAGCCCCCACGTTCTCATTTCTTGCTGGTGGTCATGACTGAAGGACGAGGCGGAAGCCTGGGGGGCGGGGGAGGCCTGGACTGACAAGGGGCCTGGGGGAGTGTCCTCGGGAAGGACCTTTCGAGGGGCATCGTGATGCTAGCTGTGTCCCCCCCAGGCGTGTCTACCCTGATTTCCGGGTCTCCTTCAGCCACATCGAGCCAGGCCTCTGCTGGGCGCTGGGCTGGGAGGACGGGGGGACGCCGGTGTGGCCTCATGACGCAAACAGAAATGCTGCCGGGCACCTGGCCACTTGCTGAGAGCAGGGTGGGTGTGGAACGGGGGCGCTGGGCTTGGCTTGGGGCGCTGACCTGACCTGCGAGCTGACCCCACCTACCCTAGCCCCGGCGCCGGGGGTGAGGACCCTCCCCTGCTGAGCACAAGGCAGCTGGCGCAGGGGGTGTGAGGCCACAGCATCAGCGGGGAGTTTCCCAGGACGGGGATCCACACACGGGTATGTACGTCCAGAGCGCTTATGCTCAGAGAAGTGACAGGGCGTCAGCTTTACCCGACCTAGTATTTCAAGGAAGCATGCGAAAGACGAAAACGCAGGAACTCCTCCACGTGTGACAGCCGAGCGAGGGCCCTGCACACCCACACGGGTGCGTCCAGGTGTCAGGCGTGTCCGGCTTCTCGTGTCTCGTGGGATGGATGTGAGGCACACCGGAAGAGCACATGAAACGCAGACTGGCATCATCTTTTTAGACGTGGCTGTACCCATTTTGCAGTCGTGGAGGAAGCAGGTGCTGGGCTCCAGGTGAGCCGGCCCCAGGCTCTGGCCCAGCCAGCGGCCATGGTGCTTCCCGTGAGCCCAGGCCCCCAAGCTCAGGGGCTCTTGCCCAGATGCGTGAAGGCCCCGTAGTGCCCTCCCTGGCGGCCCTGCTGGCACAGGTGGCCTAGCCCTCGTGTGCCCCAGGTCCTGTCTCCAGTAAGCATCCCAAACCCAACCCGCCATGGGAGACTGGACCGTCCTCCCCAGCCACTGCTCCCTCCCACGAGAGGTGCATAATTCCCCACCCATCATCTCGTGGCCTGACCCGTGCATCATCTCGTGGCCTGACCCGTGCGTCCCACAGGAGAGGTAAGTGCACGTGATGTGGCCATCTGAGCAGAGCCCTGACTTAGTGCCCTGTCTCGAGGCCCTGTCTCTTCCTCCTCCCCCGGCTCACTTCCCCAGTTCCTTTGGAACTTTGCTCACTGGTCACCTAACACCAGTCACCATGGCCACTCCGTCACCTAACACCACGGCCCTTCTGCCTCCTGGCTGCCAATCCCCACGTCCTTGTGCTGTGAGGATGAGCCACTCCTTGGGTCACCTGCCGCACCAGGACTGCATCCACTAGTTTAAATTTCCAGGTGCCGACAGTTTGCCTCCAAAATCCCAAACAGAGCACAGTGTTCCTGCTTTATTTTCGTCCGCAAGAGGCCGTGCATGTCATTGCTGCTTTCCCCTTGTCTGGAAGGTTCTGGAATCCGATGCTGGCTGAAAGTGGACACTGTGTCCCAAGATCTGACCCCACCATCCCGTGAGCCCTCTGAAGGCAGGAGTTGTCTTCTAGATCTTTCCATCTACCACCAAACCAAGTGCCTGGCTCAGCACGTGTCCCCCAAGTATCTGCTGGATGAAGCGTTTTCCAAGAACACGAGCATAAGTGTCACAGTAAAGTCATGTCCGAATGCACGTGTCGGGAGAGTGGACTCAACCCTGGGGAATGCAAGACATGCGGTGGTGGGTACGGAAGCACAAGGGATGTGCACGTGTGTAACTCGGAATTAGCAGCTCACGGGTTTTGTGCTTGGTGCCAGAGGAAAGGGCTAGAGATTGGAGGGTGCTGGGTGGAGTGGTGAGGCCTGACGGGGTCAGCTGAAAGCACCACGAGCTACGTGGAGAGACCAGCGGGGAGAGGGCCAGCGGGACGCAGAGGCGGGAGGACAGAGGGTGGGGTTTGGGCAGCATGGTGGCCGCAGCTGACTTGGGCTGGTGTGGCTTTAGTGCTGACGGCCAAGTTTCTGGTCCAAAGAGATGGACAGAGCTGGTTGTTTGACCTCGCCTTCCACCTGGCTGGTGTTATACCCGCTTTACAACTAAACCATTTGGCCTAAGTTTAAATTCTTGATCTCAAAGTAAAGTATCAGGACAAGTTCTCCTTTTCCTTTACTGCGTTCCAAATCCAGAGCCTTCCAGAAACTTCTTAGGGGTCAATTTGCAAACTGCTTGGACATTATGGGCACCAATCCTTGGGATACAGTTTCCAGTGACAATATAATCTTTTCTCTGCGACAGATGTTGTTACTAGGATGTTGTCTTTTGGAAACAACCCATTTTAGAAAATCTGCAGGTTATAAAAAGAAAGGGGGGGATCCCTACCAGTATATGAGGACAGCTGGCCAAACTGTCACTTATGTTGAAGTTGCCAATCAATTGAGCTGACACTTGAATTCAATGGACACACAGGCTGGGACGAGGCTGATGGCCCTCATTTGTAGAGATGTTTAGGGACAAGGATTTAAGTACTATCTAAGTCTTCCCAATAAGACCATCACCACCCTCATTTTGTAGGTGAGAAAAGAGACAGATGGAATGAGTGGATGTCCAAGACTTAGACCATCACCTCTGGCTCTAAGCCCTGTGCTGTTGCTGCAGACTTGAGAATACCTGCATCTTGGATTATGGGACTGCTCACCTCAGATCTGCAAGCTGCAGCTTCAGCATGGGCTGAATCCCATTAAGAGTGGGGCTGGAGGCTGAGTCCTGCCCTGGACAACCATGTAGTGTAAGTCCACTTTTCAGGGCCAGTGGCACCTGAGGCTTCCCAGATGGCATAGAAATCTGATTATCTCCATGAGCAGCACTCCTGAGGAAACAGGGCACTGAGTGATGAGGGCTGGGACACCGGGCGGGGCTCCCAGGCTCACCCGCAGCATCTGTGCACACAGACTTACCGGCTGCTTGAAACATTCTCTTGGATTTGTGGAGGTTGGGGTTCCGGGGAGGACCGTAGGTGCTGGGTAGGGCTGGGGTTGGGGGGACGGGGGTGACAGGCTATAACTCCTGGGAGCTCTGCCCAGGTGCCCCCCTTACTTGTGGGACACTTGCAGAGAGGTGAAAGGATGCAACGGTTAAAGAAAAAGAAAGGGGAAATCCCCCCCAAATTACCGTGCTTACCTGGACCACAGAAGAAACAGCATCCGGTAAACACACAGTATCAACAGATGCTACCAGGCCTCGCCCACCCCCCCTCCGAGTGTGCACGTGTGGGGGTGTCTGTGCTGGGGCCCAGTTGTGTGAGACGCAGGGCACCGTTCTCTCCTGCTCCCTCCCCTCCCGCCCTCAGCGCATCCTCACCTGGTTGGCAGGTGTACCGTCATGCACGTGAGAACTTGGGTGCCTGAATTCTGGTCTGCTGATCCCATCACCCTGATGCGTAAAGATGTGTAAAGTGCTAGAAGCACTAGCAAGTGGAAATAACTGTTTTTGGTTCAAGGCTGGGAAGCTTTGTTGCACACAATGAATACCCTTAAGTATGACATCACAGTGTCACTTCAGACACGGAGCAGGACGTGGATCCCTGCTCTCCACTTTTCTGTGCATGCCAGACACCCCAGATTTACCCCTGACACAGTGCTCCCTGCAGAGACAACCCATTGGATGAAGGCCTGAGAGGTGAGGCCGACTGGAAACCGACAGACCCCTGGGTCAGACGTGGTGGCCAAGCGCCGTGCAGGAGAGAGTGCCACCAGCTCCACAGAGCCTGAGCCACGGGTGGGAGAGAACGTTCAGCAGGAAGCGGCTGGGGTGTCTGGCCACCGCCGGCAGGAAGGGCTTCTGCAGTGCTGCATCTGGAAGGCAGGCTCAGGGTGACTCCTGAGGTCTGGGGAGAGGACGCTGCTTGTTTCCAGAGTGTAGGCCACTGTCCCACGGAAGGTAGGACACAGTGAGGAGCTACGCACCTGGAAGTAGAGTCCACCTGCCTGAGGGGGGATGCCCTGACCCCGCCGTCCACTCCCTCCCTGCATCCCATGAGAATAAGGGGAGACACATTTGGGGCTCGTGTTAGATCAAATCTGGTATTTATTTTCTCTTGAGTTAAAAAGGAGAATTTTGTTGGATCTAAATTCTTTCCCGAATGGCACAGCTCTGTCTGGGAAGAGAATCCCGTGGCAGTGGGGACGGGGCTGGGCAGCCCTGCGGTCCCCGGGCTGGGAAGGGCCTGCCGCACTCGGGCTGGGGAGGCTGTGTGGGGCTGAGCAGCCTGGCCTCCTCGGACACAGACGCCTCCCAGACAGCTGCTGGTTGTCGCTGGCAGGGCCGTGGGGCCCGGGGCTGCCCACAGGTCATGCAGAGGGCTGGAGAGGAGGCGGCTTTGAGGGAGGCCGCCTCTGTCAGCTGCTCTTCCTCTGGGCCAGCCTCCCCGGCCCTGGGACTTGGGTCCTCCCGCACCTCCCTGGCTCCGTTTGAAAGCTCAGGCCCTGGGGAGAAAGATGGGGGGGGGGGCTTCAAGAAGCAGCTGCGTGTTCCCTCCTCTCCCGAGGGGCACGGGGCTTGGGAGCTGCTGCCCAGCTGCCCACCGACAGTTCTGGTCTCAGACCCTGGGCGTGATCCCCCAGAGGACGTGGACGAGGTGGAGGAGGACACAGGTGCCCCGGGCTCAGGGACGTCTTACCAGGGGATGGGGTGAGCTAGTGGGTCCTTGGCCTGGAGGCGCCCCTCCACCCCCGCCTTGGGAGGGAAAGCCCCACGGCACAAGGGTCCCAGGGGCACAGCAGCCGTGCTGATGGTGAGCTCACCGGCTCCCAAGGAGAACAGGTCCTGCGCACTGGAGAAGTCAGACCAGGGAGCAGGGCTTTCACTCAAACAGAAAGTGGACCCCCTGTTGGTTGCTACATTGTTTGGTGTAGCAGTGCCTGGACATGATGAATTTATGAAACGCAGAGGAAAAAACTGATAAGACTCCAAGTCTGGAGACTAGGAGGAAGTCCGGGAAATGGCTGGTAGCCTCCACGTTTAATGCCGCTGTGCCTGGTTACCGCGACTCGGTACAAGCGTCAGGCTGTTTCTAACACTGGTGGTTGGTGGAGGAGAGCTGGACTCTCCTTCCCGCTCCCCAGGCAGACTCAGTCTCACCCTGGCACGTGCTAGTCCTGCTGGCGGCCGTGACTTTGGGTCCGGATCACAGTGCTCCAAGCCCACCCCAACGTCCCCTCGCCCCAGGAAGGCTCTCGGCCTCACTGCCACCTGGGGGAGCCCTGAAGAGAAGGGACCAAGGTGCTGCTTCTGACGTTGTCCACCTGGGCCTCGGCCAGCCAGGTGGGGCCCGGACAGAGCAGAGCCTTCTGGACAATTCCGTGCCCCACTGGGCCTGCAACCACAGGCCGCCCGACTCCCCAGCGAGCATGTAGTAAGTACCTGGCCTGGTGGGACGGAGAGAGGGAGAGACCCATGGACCCTGCCCTTCCCGCCTTCCCCTCCCTCAGCTACAGAAACAAAGGGGTGCAAGTCCCATCAACCCAAAGAAGGGAAACAGATCCTGGTTGGGAGGGTGACGTCGACAGTGGGCTGCAGCGGGTCGGGCCGGGGTCGTCGATGTGGACATTGTACCTCTGAGCTGATTCGCAGACACGGGGCTCAAGGGGACCCACGTGGAATAGCCACCCCTTCCTGAAATGAAAAGAAACGTGTGAACATATACACCCTCCCTCTGCCTGACGGTAGAGCAGGTGGCTCTACTCCCTGGGGACGAGGGAGTAAGGATCGTCAGTCGTCCAGCTTCAGTCACGCAGTAGTGTTGGTTTAGGCCTAACTCAGCCCGACCTTCCTGTGGCCGTTTCAAAGGAGAATTTCCTAAGGAGTTGGGTATGTTTCTAAAAGTGTGTGTGTGTGTGAGTTTTATTCTTTATTAAGAACACATAAAATGAGTGATGTTTTTCAAAAAAGCCAAATCTCTAGAGATGTGCGCTTTGAAGCAGCCACTCCACTTCTGGCCACTGATGCCTATCAGAGGCTTCCGGCTCCGAGGCGAGTGTCTGTCCAGCCTCAAAGGGCGGGAAATACCCAGAACTGCCTTCTTCAAATTGCTACCACTTGGGGGATAGAAAGGACACCATTCACGTGGCAGTTAATCAGCACCCGAATTAATACCTTCCCTCCTGTTCCCTTATTAGGGAAAAAAGTGACTTTAGAAGATACTAGGTTTTTACTGACATCGCAGAACAGGCCTTTCAAATAACCCATGGTTAGGTTTTCAAGTGAGGGCAGTCTTTTCCCAGTAAGGACATCTGGAGACATCTGGGGGTGTTTTCGTTTTTACAATAACTGGGGGTGATGCAGGCCCCAGGGACCCTGAACATCCTGCCAGACAGGGTGTTCTGCAAAGTGAATGGCAGTCCTGCCAAAACGCCCATGGAGCTCCTAACGAAAAACACTGGTTTTTCATTAAAAAAAGGAGGGAGGCAGAACAAAAAACAAAAAAACTGTTGTGTTTTTTTTCTCATTACAAGGAAGTTTTCATATTGGGCAAGGCCACCCACCCTCGCTGGTGGGTCTTGGGGTTTTGATTCCCTTTTCTCCACCCTTCCTGTTGAAAGTCTCAAGTGACAGCTCCACGGTCCGGTCACATCCACCCGTGACATGAAACCTCAGCCAGATCTAACCGTGTCGGCCTCAGTTACACAACTGGATGTGAACCAGTCTTAGAAAAGCCAACAGGACTCCATCTCCATCCCTCCCCACCTCCCGAGGCTGCAGCCTGAGTCGAGAACAGGCAAGGGAAACTGGAGGCCCACAAACCACGTCCCCTTCAGTGAGAAGGTGGACGGATCCTGAGGTACCTGCTCAGCAGGAAGGGCGAAGCACAAGAGAAAAGAGCTGGAGACAAATGTCCTTCTGTAAAGATGATGGAATTCCTCACCATACAAAGAGTGAAAGGATGCCACCTGCAGCAGCACGAGTGGACCTAGAGATGATCATACTGAGTGAAGTAAGTTAGACAGAGAAAGACAAATACCATATGATATCACTTGTATGTGGACTCTGAAAAAATGATACAAATGAACTTCTTTACAAAACAGAAGCAGACTCACAGACTTAGAGAACAAATTTATGGTTACTGGGGGGAAGGAAGGAGAGATAAATTAGGAGTTTGGGATTAACAGAGACACACTACTATATATAAAATGTATAATCAACAAGGACCTACTGTATAGCACAGGGAACTCTACTCAATACTCTGTAATAACATATATGGGAAGAGAATCTGAAAATAAATAGACACATATGTATGTCTGTATAACGGAATCACTTTGTTGTACACCTGAAAGTAACACAACATTGTAAACCAACTATACTCCAATAAAAAAAAAGACGACGATGGACCGCTGACTTTTGACAACATAAAGCAGGCGCCGCGTGAAGGGTGGCCTCACAGAGGGAAGGAAGTGCCTGAGGAGTGTTCTCTGTCCTTCCCTGTCCAGTCGGGAATCGGGGGCGGTGCTCTGGAGAGCCGTGAGGGTCTGCTCCATGGGAATATCTGTGGAAAGCCTACAGTTTGGATTTTTCTGAAGCCTAATTTCAAATAATCTGTGTTGAGAGCCCCACAAGTCTACTGTGTATATCAGGGCAGATACTGTGACTTTATTTGTTCAGAAAAAATGAATACCTGTAGCTACACTGAAAAGCAGTGCACTTTTACAATTTCCCAAGGGTGATGAAGGAGAAAGATTGACTCAGCCTCCATTCCGTGGGCCAACAATTATTTATTGAGCCCCACTGCACGCCGGTGACTCTGCCAGGGGACATAATGCAGCATAACACAAGGTAGGTAGACAGGCCATTGTTACAGTGAGTTGTGGGCAGAAGAATCGCCCCAAGGAGATCAACACTCTAATACCTGAACCTGTAGTTATGTGACCTCACCCGGCAAAGGGGGCTTTGCACAGGTAATTAGGTTAAGGACCATGGGATAGAGACATTGTCCTGGATTATCTAGATGGGCCCAATGTAATCACAAGGGTCCTTATAAGGGGGGAAGGGTTAGAGTGAAAGAAAAAGGTGTGATGATGGAATCAAGACGTTGGAAGGATGTAAGGGTCTGTGAACCAAGGAATACAGGTGATTTTCAGAATCTGGGAAAAGCAAGGAGACACATTGTCTGCTGGAGCTTCCAGAGGGAATGCAGCCTGAGGACGTCTTGATTTTAGATTTCTGACTTCCAGGATTTTAAGAGTATACATTTGCATTGTTTTAAGCCACTAAATTTGTGGTGATGTGTTACAGAAGCAAGAGGAAACTTGTACCATGTGCAAAATATTACATGGAACCTACAGCTAACACCATGCTTAACAGTGAAGGAATGGATGGTTCCCACCAAGGTCAGGAAGCAGGCAGTGATGGCCACACTTACCTTGTTATTCAAGACAGCACTGGAAGTTGTAGCTGGAGCAATAAGGCAAGAAAAAAAAAAGCATACAGATAGAAAAGGAAGAAATAAAACAGGTTCTATTTTACAGATGATATGATTGTCTAAGTAGAAAACCCCAAGGAATCTACAATAAAACTCCTGAACTTATAAGGAAGTGCAGCAAGGACCCAGGCTATAAGACACACAAGTCAATCAAACTGATATATGTGAACAGCAATCGCACAGAAACGGAAATTGAAAACAGAGCCGTCTACAACTGCTCCAAAGGAAATGTATATTGAGGTATAAATCGAACAAAACATGTACAGTGTCTATATGTTGAAAATTACAAAATGTTGATGAAAGAAAAATGAGAGAAGATGTGAAGAGATGGAGAGATTGACCATGTTCATGGATTGGAACAGTCAACACAGTAAAGATGCCTGTTCTCAAAGTGATCTATCTATACATTTAGCACAGTTGTTATGAAAATCCCTGCAAGTTTTTTTTATAGACATTAACAAGCTTAATCTAAAATTTACGTGAAAAAGAAAAAGGCCTAGAATAGCTAAAACAGTTTTGAAAAAGAGGACTGAAATGGGAGGAATCTACCTGATGTTGAGTCTTATTACATAGCTATACTAATCAGAACAGGGTGGTGTTGGAGAAGAAATAGATCAGTGAAACAGAATAGAGAACTCAGAAATAGACCCACACAAATACGACCAATGGATTTTTGGCAAAACTGCAAAAACAATTTGGTGGGGGAATGACAGCCTTTTGAACAAACAGTTCTGGAGCAATTGGACATCACTACGGGAAAAAATGAACCTTGACATGAACCTCATACTTTAGGGAAGAAACTGGAAATGGACCCAGGCTAAGGAAGCATCTTGGCAGGTTCTGCCTGTTTCTGACCACATGTCCATCTTCTTGGAAATGATTCCAGTCCTTATTAAAGAAATAAGGAAAATATGATGTTAGGGTTTTGAGTTACATGAAAAATTTCACTAAAGAGGTTGTTTTCATTAATAGTTTTAAAAAAAAGAACAGACCTGGTGCCAACAAGTGGGACTCCACACAGGAGGCTGCATTCTCACCAGGGACGGCCAGTGTCGCAAACGCTGCCCCAGAGCTGAATACAGGAAAGGAAATAAATGTTGGTATCTAAATTCCCACGATACTTCCATCCCAGTCATTTTATGCGGTTGCAACATTTTCCAGATCTGTTTTCACTTTTTTATTTGGAAATAGTGAACAGAGGAGTCTACTGAAGAATCCAATCACATCCACGTATCAGCCCTTAATGCCCCCCTTGTTCCAGGGTTTGCGATGACATCCTATTCCTCGTCTACAGGTCTCCGTGGAGTATAACCTGTGCGCCCAGCTTTGTGCAAAGGTCCAGATGTGTTAAAGGAGAAAAAGTGTCCCTGCCTTCAGGCTCTGATTGACTAGATGAGAAGCAGAGCGGGGTGGGGTGGGGACTAAGCCAGCCGTCAAGGGCAGCCCAGGTGTGCACAGTTTGGAGAGAGAAAGATGAACTAAGGAGGGGGATGCTGTGAGCTGCGTGCAGGCAGAGGGAGCCTGTCTTTGGGGCATAAGAAGGGAAGCAGCGGAGGTCATGCTGGATGGGAAGGGTTGGTGAGAAGTAGCTTTGGAGAGAGCTTACAGACCAGCCCAAGGACTGCTCATGGGGAGTTGCCATGCAGGCAACCCTGTGGTTCTTAGGAAAGGATGCTCTGGTCCTCTTGCTTCTGGAAACATCGAAGTTAGTGCCCCCTGGCTCAAGAACACTTAGGAAGCTAGGACGGCGCCTTTCAAATGCTCACCTGCAACGGATCGCCTGGAGATGGTGTCGAAATTCAGCTGGTCTGGAGATGCTGTTTCCAACAAGCATCTCGATGCTGAGGGGGCTGCTCTGCGACCCCAGAGAAGAACCAGCCCCACCCGCCGGCCTGCTGCAGGTGCCAGTGAGAAACTGAAGCGGGAGGAGCTTCAACGATGAGAGCTAAGCACCCTGAACTGCCATCAGAACCAACCAGGGCAAGACCAGTGGCTTCCTGCCTCTCCCGCTGGAAGTCCCGGGTAGGGGAAGCACCTGAAAGTGACACATGGCCCCTTCTCAGCTCAACTCCCGAGCCCCGAATCCCTCAGAGACTCTCCACCTGGGAATGAAGCCTCCCTGCTCTTAGGAATCAACTTCCAAGGAATCTGAAAATACTAGAGAGATGTCATTTTCAGAGTTAATACACCATAGAAGAAGTCAGGCATTTCATCCTCCGCTCCTTGCCTAGAGCCCAATAAAATTCACACATTTCCTTTCTTTAATTAACAAACTTCCTAGAACTCTACAGATGAGTGCCCTGAAAGCAAACTCCAAACGGAAATACCTCCTTGTTTCCTCATTTGGAAGATGGACATAATTCTATTTCATGTTTCCTAGGATTGTTGAGAGGATGAAACTCCAGTGCAATTTAGAGGAAGTTGAGTCCTCGATCTAAGACTGGCTTTTGAGGCTTTGATGATCTTTGAGTCGACAAGCACAGCTGAGCTCAGCTCAAGGTAGCAGATGAAGGAGTTATAACATTCCACATAGAGCCTGTGACTCTCAGAGGCTTCCTTACTGAAGCCAAGAAAAGATAAACCAGACCTGGGTCCTTATTGAAGGTTTCAAATATCTCCACTCTGCAATGATATGTTTTGAGAAAATTTTCTGACTTGGAACTCAAAAACACTGCAATTATTTCAAGTGGATCTGCTCCATAAGAGAATATATTGGGAGAAAAGATTAGCTTTAATTTCCTGCAACCATCCACTTCCAAAATTGTCCACCTGAATGTCAGCAAAAAATGAAAACCTGCTGTAGAGTCCATGGGTGATTGAAATGTATTCTTGCCGGCTCGTTAGTTTAGGTTAATGTCTGTTTGGTAGATTTACATTTTGGGTGCCTGATTTGTAAACAGTGTGTACAGTTCACAAATGACTGTTTTTACAGGCCTTAGAGCATATGCCCTATTATTTCTAAATGGTTGTAAAGATTTTATATCTATTCCATTTGTCCTATTATTAGTCCTGGCTACACGTTTTGATGGTAAAAGCAGACAGGAGAGCCGACCCCAATTATACTCTGATCCAGATGGGAAAACACACTGGTCTGTGTGCTTTGCTCTATAAGGAGGAGGATTTCATTAACAGGTTTGGGAATCCGGAAGCTTTAGGCCAGAGGCCCACTCCCTTCAAATCACTGGCGTTTTCTCTGTCATCAGGTGGGTGGGGGGTAGTGAAACACACAGAAAACATTTGAAGAGCCTCACCCTTTCTTTTCCCATCAGGCAAGGTCCAGAGTGGTAGAAAGAAAGAAAGAACATGAAATGCAAGTGGAAATGTGAAGGCCAGAGCAGCAGCCGCGTGGCCCAGGTGCCCCGTGTGGGATTAATTACAGGGCGAGAGGAATCGCCCCCAGTCTGCATGCCCGGCAGCCTCCCTTCACATGTCACTGTCTCCCCCTAGGAAAGGAGCTCGCTGTTCCGAAGGGGACTGTGATGAGTAGGGTCACCCAGCAGCCCTGCGGGAGTCTGTAAGATCCACTCCTTCAGCACCCAGGGGAGTGGGAGGCTCTGGCAGAAAAGGGGCTTTGTTTTGTTACTGAACAAAAAGCATCAGGAAAGAAATCCATCACTGAGGCTGCCTGGACGGCATCCTGCTTCCCAGCGCCTCCCTCCCGGAAGCAGCCTGCTTACAGCACAGATGCCGCTGCAGAGCAGGCCTCTGACCACGCCTCCTGCGGGGCCTGCGCCCTCAGACCAGGAGGACGAAGGGTGCACCGTGGGCAGGTCCATGCTGTCCTGACGCTGGGACACTGACTGCAGACTCTCAGGGATTTTTCACGTAGACGGTGGCCTCAGATCTGGATTTCGAAATTCCTGCTTCAGTATTTTGCTGTTTCCTTTTGTGGGTCAAGGCTGCCAGAGTGAAGCCTTGGAAGAGGCGTCAGTGTCAAAAGTTAGTATGTTTCAGTTTACCGTGCAACTTACATTCCTTCATTAAGAAAGGGACCGCGGGGCTTCCCTGGTGGCGCTGTGGTTGAGAGTCCGCCTGCCGATGTAGAGGACACGGGTTCGGGCCCCGGAGCGGGAAGATCCCACGTGCCGCGCAGCGGCTGGGCCCGTGAGCCATGGCCGCTGAGCCTGCGCGGCCGGGGCCTGTGCTCCGCAACGGGAGAGGCCACAGCAGTGAGAGGCCCGCGTACAGCAAAAAAAAAAAAAAAAAAAAGGAATCATGGAAGATTCTTTGCTCTAAAGCTGGCCTTGGCTGCCAAGTACTGCATTTGCACAGGAACAAAGAGCAATACATACACAGATAATTCTAAAGTCATGTTTTTCTTTTAAAAGAAACTGTCTCTCTTGCCACAGAAAGTACTAGAGAAAACAGACTTCACGAGTGCAACGGTGGCCTCAGGGGGGAACCTTCCTTATCTGAGACCCGTCGCTAACAGTGAGCAGACTCCGCTCTGACCCTCTCGTCCGGTAGAGACAAGCCAGGCCTTTCAGCCAGACTTGTCAGGCTGTTAACTCACTGACCAAGCAGTGCGTCACTGACGGAAATATTAACCAGTTATTCTCAATGGCTGTTTGACTATCCATCCCGTCGTCCACCACTCCACCCACCCCACTCTCCGTCCATTTCCCCATCCATCCCTTCCTCCTTCCCTCCCTCTTTCTCTCCCTCCCCCTCCCTCCATTCTTTCATCCTCCCTCCATCCATCCACCCACCCCTCTCTCCATCCATCCCTTCCTCCCTCCTCCACCATGTCTTCCCTCCCTCCCTCTAGTCTTCCATCTTCCATCCTTCCATCTATTTACCCATCTATCCATTCATCCATCCTCTTCCTTATTCCAATGAAAACTGAAGGCCGGCTGCCACTAATACTAGAATTCTTTAGATACTTGGAGGCAGAGAAAGAGGATGGATTAGGGGACAAAATGGGGGAAAAAAAGAAAAATGGAAGAAGAAATAATGAAAGATGAGTGAATTTACTCTAGCTGTTTTATTGGAAATTTTATTATGTTGCACAGCAGTAAAATCAATGAGGAAAGATCAGATTGTCCAAAAGATAGTTCTTCACATATGTGAAATAAATCTAAGCTAATGCTTCCCTAAGATAATTCAGCTCATAACTATAGTAAGTTAGGAGGAATAAGCACCAACACTGACCTATAAAAGCCACCATCATATGTGACCCCCTCTGCGTTGTTAGTTCACAAGGCACCCAGCTAGCGTGCTGGGTGATGGCCTTTCTGCCTGCCTGGAAGCAAGTCCCAGATTCTCTAACTGCCATGATCCCCTCTGGGGTATCATCGGTTTGTGAAGGGGAGGGCTGTGTGCTCCCAACTCTGGGAGTGGACACACAGCCCAGGCCTGCTAGTGCATGCCTTCTACCCCTGGCCACATTCTTGGGTCAGAAGTGGTCATGTGACCAAGCGGTCCAATCAGCTTTTGCCCTGGGACTTTGTCTGGAGCAGTCAGGAAGGAGATGAAGGAGAAGAGCCTGGAGTCTGGGAGGACATCAAGAGGAGGTAACTTGCTTAAGAAGAGGGAGAAACAGACTCAAGAGAAGTAAAGGAGAAAAACTGGGTTCTGAAGGCATCGTTGGAGCTCATGGACCCAAATATATCCAGACTCTCAACTACGAAGCTAAGGCATTCCACTCTTTTTGCTAAAGTCAGTTAAGCTGGATCTCAGCAACCAGCGGTCCTGGTCGGTTCAGCCAGCGAAGGGGCTCCCTTGTGGCTGGGGCGGCCCCCTCAGCAGTGGAGGGGAGAGAGGAGATGGCCCTGTCGACTGCTGCTTTGATGTAAGCCTCCAAGGTCAAATCCAGAGGCGCCTGATGTCTCTAGAGAAGGCCTCTGGAACAGGAGCCTGACCGCACCTCACCAGCAGGGCTCTCTGCCACCAGAGGCATGTGCTGTGTCCTTTGGGTGTTGAGACTTTTGTGGAGTAGTAGCGTTTAGTGCCTAAGTGACACGTGGTATTTTGTAGCCAAGCATAGTTCCATCCACTTGAGGTAAAAATGTCAGAGGTTAAAAAAAATTCACAGACTTAACAAGTAAACACGTCTTATACCTTAGCTTTGGAAGTTGCTAACTATTTGACAGTCTTAGAAAACTCCATTCCATGGAAATAATTTTTCCAGTGTGCTCCAAAGCCAATGATCAATGGCTTCAAAGGTTCAAAGGAATAACCGTCCCCCAGAAAGGGAGAGACAGTTTTGTTTTATTTTTGGAAACAAGATATCCCAGAATGTATATACTTTATCTTAGTTACAGTGATTTAAGTAGTAATGAAACATTAATTTAATAAATAATGGAAATCCTATCTTTTACTTCCCTTTTATTCAAGAGGCTGTCTAAGGTCTCTGAAAAATGTCTTCTGGGAATCTTCTCAAACTTTTTGAAATATAGCATCAACATTTTCAGAGCATTTTTCAATGTACCAGGCATTATATGAGGTACTAGAATTCAAATGAAAATACTGCCACCGTCTCTTCCTGCAAGGGGATAACAGCTTAATGGAAAAGGGGGTAGAAGCGGGGATTGGATGTAAAAACCGTAGCTGCAGAATGAAGTGATAAATGCCAGAACACAGGTAGGAAGGAAGTGCTGTCAGAGCAGACGGTGGTACAGGGCAACCCCTGAACCTCCTACTAGATCAGAGACCTCAGGCGGGATTCTAGAAGGAAGGTCGCCATGAGGTGTTTGACAGTCATAAGGGTGAAGGAAGTCTGATTCTGAAGGAGCTAACATCCTGGCCCCAGTTTTCCGGATTTCAGTAGCGTGGGGTGTCGGGATACTGCACCTGGATGATCCGGATTTCAGTAGCGTGGGGTGTCGGGATACTTCACCTGGATGACAGCAGCCTGCACGGACCGTCAGACTGGTGCCTGAGTGACACTTGGTTTCTGCAGCCAAGCAAGTCAGCTGGGATGGGCCACTGTCCCTGTGGAATCAGGGGTAAATACGTAAGGTGCCTCCCTGAGTCTGGAAATGCTGATTTTTTTATTTCTGTCAGCTGTTAACCGAAGCTATTTGCCCACCAGGAGATGCCAACAATGGAGAAGGCACCTGGTCACCCCCCAGGTGACCAACCCCTCCATCACATCTTTGCCCTGAGGTCCTGGGGAAAAGCAATTTCCTTATTTTCTGTGTCAACAGCGGGAGGCTCTCGGTGATGCGTCTGAGGACTTACCGAGGTGGTGGGGGTCAGGGAGAGGGTATACATTAAAGCACCTTCTAGCCTCAGAAGAGAGCTGCCGCCTCCAGGCTACCGTGCCTACCTTCCGAGGATCAGGGACCCGGAACAACCAAATCTTCAGCGGAGGAGAGAAGCCCTCTTTGTGCTGAAGTTTATGCAGGCAATCTCTGCACATCCCAAAGCATTTCTTTCGGTGGTCCCCTCAAATCTGGCTACAGGATACCCTGTTTTATGTAACATACATTCCCAAAACTTAAAAACAAATCTAGTTTTGATCAGTTAAAAGAGTGAATTCTTTCATAAAGTGTCAGATTCCCTCAGCCAGTTTTCAGGGCTGACGACTTCAAAATGGCATCGGCACAGTTCTGTGAAGTTATCAGTTGACATTTACAAATGGAACATTTCCAGTGCTGGTCGCCTTCTTCCCTCTGAGCTCCAAATCCTTCCTCCCACACTCAGGAATTAATCATTAACGGACCTTCTAACTGCTTGTCCCCCTCCACTTCCTACTCAGTGGAGCAGGGGAAAAGTCAGTCCTCCCATTGGTTTGTGTTGGAAGTGAGTCCTATGCAGCTCTCAAAATCAAATTCCAGAAATATTTTCACTTTATTATTTTTTTAATTTAATTTGTATTTATGTTGGAGTATACTTGATTCACAATGCTGTGTTAGTTTCAGGTGTACAGTAAAGTGATTCAGTTATAATATACATATATCCATTCTTTTTCACATTCTTTTCCCATATAGGTTATTACAGAAGATTAAGTAGGGTTCCCTGTGCTATACAGTAGGTCCTTGTTGATTATACATTTTATATATATCAGTGTGTATGTGTTACTCCTAAACTCCTAATTTATCTCTCCCCCGATTTCACTTTTAAATAACAGTATTTAATTTATTTTTAAATCGAAAGTAGCGTTAAAGGAAAGTTTGTAATTCGTGTGATTGTCACAAGAGAGGCATAAGAAAGGGCTTTAGCACCTTGTTCTGCTTTCTTTCCCCCCAACCAGGAGGTGGGCATTCAGAGTGGAATATAATTTGACATGGTTTCTGGGGAATTCCCTGTTGGTCCAGTGGTTAGGACTCCTTGATTTCACTGCCAAGGGCGTGGGCTCAATCCCTGATCAGGGAACTAAGATCCCACAAACCTCGAGGCACGGCCAGTAAAAAATATAAATAAATAAATTAAACCTACTCTTTAAAAAAAAAAAAAGAAAGAAAGAAATGGTTTCTGAGTTTGCCTTTGGGTCACGTCTTTGACCCAAATGTCTACTCATCATTGTTCTACTCTTAATACTTACACAGTAGATGTTCAATAGCTTTAGGAATAAATGAATGAATGAATGAATGAACGCACCCCAGAGGGGAACAGAGCAGAAATCTCAGCAAACATCCTGTGGGGCTCAGGGCG
This sequence comes from Aethalodelphis obliquidens, assembly GCF_003676395.1. Taxonomy (NCBI): domain Eukaryota; kingdom Metazoa; phylum Chordata; class Mammalia; order Artiodactyla; family Delphinidae; genus Aethalodelphis; species Aethalodelphis obliquidens. The sequence goes on from NW_020837947.1 coordinate 2,053,972, forward strand.
TGAGGGCGTGGCTTTAACAAGTCAATAACAGACTGGCTTTGACTCCAAGACCAGATACAGTGAACCCTACTCTAGGGAAGATGTAGTAATTGTCACCGCAACTGGGAAAAGACAGGGAATGGTCTGACAGCTTGACGAAGGATGACGTGAGTTTGGACCAGGGTTGTCCAACACATCATAACTAACGGTAGTGGTGGTCAAAAGCTTATTTTTACACTAGCTGTTTAAAAATTCAGAACAAAATAATTTTGAATTTCTGGTGGGTGGGACATTTTTCCTAAATTGAATCTTACATTTAGATTGTGATTGTTGGGTATCATGGAGGAAGAAATATTGGTTCTGCCTAAAATCTTACAAGTCGAGGACTGAGTGAAACAGAATAATGAATTCCCATGCATCAAACAAGGACACTTATCAGTGGGCTGGCTTCTAGATGCAAATCTAGGATGAGCACATGTGAGAGGCATTAAAAACAAAACTGGGATGGAAATGAATCTGTAGAGAAAAAGGAACATACCCCAAATGCGGAGAACCCACGATTCCCGCACTTCCTGGTCCCAAGCAGGGCGGATATAACGACCTAGGTTTTTTGGAAGATTTTCTTTAATAGGGATTAATCAGGGCCGAGGGGGAAAGAAAAGTTATGGCTCCGAGAATGATTTGATGACCAAACAATGTTTACATGAAATGTTAAACACTTGAAAATAAAAACTTGCCACTTTCTGATCGGACCTGGGGCAATCACTACTCTCTGCAGGGATAGTTGGGGGTGTCAGTGCTCATAAGGGGGACCCAGAAGTGGACATAACAAAACCTCGAGTTATTATATTATATAACGTTATTTTTAACAGCTGTCACCTACTGAATATCTACAATGGGTTACGCTTTTTTCCATGCATTGGTTCATTTCATTCTCAGAAAAACCTTGCAAAATAGCTTAATAGTTTGTGTTTACATAAATTAATTTTTTTGCCAGATAATACATGCACATATACAAAATTCAAAAGATACAAAGGACACAGACATGACAAAAGCACGCCTGCTGATACCCTGTGTGCCCGTCCTAGTACTTTTGGGGAAAGCAGCGGAAGTAATGTTTTATTGCACTTCCTTCCAGATATATTTCGTGTATATTGTGTGTAAACAAGAAAATGTGCAAATTCCCCTGCAGCTGATTTTTTACTCCACGGCACACCTTTCATTTCCGCACGATGACACTGAAGGCTTCAGAGCTATTAGCTGGTCCATAGAAGCACAAACAACACCCCATTCCTTTCAGTGGTTGCACAGAATCCCCCCGTCCGTCCTCAAGGACACCGTGACTGTTCAGTCCTTTGCAGATACAAACCACACCTCAGTGAATAAGCTAGTGTGTGAGTCCTTTCACACACGTGGGATTGTCTGGGACACCCGGCTTCTCAAGGTGCGGCCCCTGCAGGTCTGAGACCGCCCCTGCCCAGAGGCTTGCACGGGGCCTCCTTTTCCAGCTCCCCTCCTGAGTGAGGCCAGATTCCTCTGCATTGCACAAGCATATGTGGGATCCGGACACCTTCTCTCAGGCCAGATGTTGAAGAAACCTGAGTAAGTGTAGAATTTTCATTTCACTAAGTTTTAAAAATAGTTTTTGAAGGGCTTCCCTGGTGGCGCAGTGGTTGAGGGTCCGCCTGCCGATGCAGGGGATACAGGTTCGTGCCCCGGTCCGGGAAGATCCCACATGCCGCGGAGCGGCTGGGCCTGTGAGCCATGGCCGCTGACCCTGCACGTCCGGAGCCTGTGCTCCGCAACGGGAGAGGCCATAGCAGTGAGAGGCCCGCATACCGC
>NW_020837947.1:2055892-2064074 GCF_003676395.1 Aethalodelphis obliquidens
TAGTTTTTGACAATTTTTAAAAATGTTTTTCACTAATTTAAAAAATATTTTTAATAAAAATGTGCTACTTATGTTATCCTGCTGTGGGCTTATATTGTTATTTTATAGTACAATAGATATCTTTTAGATGTCTCGGTTTAATTTTTTTTTCTTACTAAAATTTTAATATGGGGATCCTCTGTAATTTTTAGAGTGTAAGGTGGTCCTGAAAACAAAAAGGTTGAGAATTGCTGCTGTAATTTGTTATTCTAGAAGTGAAGTTGGTAGGTAAAACATATGTGCTTCTCTATTTTGACAGGTACTGCCAAATTTCCCCTGGTGTAAGTTGCTCCCCATGATGCAGAAGGAGCCTGTTTCCTCTCAGCCTGACCAGCAGCCCTTACTGAGCTGCTTGGTCTTTGTCTACCTGAGAGCTGAAAACGCTACCCTGCTGTAGTTTAATTTTGCATCAGCTTGAGAGTAACTTTATACAGTTGAGAACCAAAGGTATTTTCTTTTTGGGTAAACTATCTGTTCATGTCCTTTGCCCATTTTACTGCTAAATTATTTGTTGTCTTATTGCTTTGTTAGTGTTCTTTATATGTTAAGGACATCAGCCTTTTGTCTGGATATATGCTGCACTTTCCTCCCTTATTGGATCTATTTCTGGACTTCTTATTCTATTCCAATTGTTTGGGAAAACTGGGCAAGGAAGAATTTTCTAGCTGCTGGAGTTGTTGATTGACCTGGCTGCCTTGCTAAGACACGGGCACCCCTATGGGCACACTCAACGGAGTAGGTGTACAAAGGCTGAAGCATTGGAGGAAGGTCCCAGCTTTCTAAAGGTTGAACTAGAGGAAATCTAAGGTTCTTTCAAATGTCATAAAAGCATCTCAGAGTGCACCCCCAACTCTCAAAGCAGCTCACACGTCAGAGGGCTTGGGATGCCATTGTCGGTTTGTAACAAATCCTGTATAGAGAGGGTTTATTGTATGCTTTTAACAAAGAGCAACAAGCACTGGATTGAGCGAGTCCAACCGCAAGTAGCCACAGGGGTTTGTCCGAAAACAGAGGATAAAGCGTGGAATGTGGGATAAACTTGAGAGTCTTGTGCTGCCCATGTGAAAACTGGAACCGGAAGGGTCAAGGAACCTGCCTAAGGCTGCCCAGACATAGGTCAGAGCCCAGGTCTCACCCTGACTCTTTCCACCATCCCATGCCTCCAACTCACTGGTCGGTGACGTCAGAAACACTACTGAACATTCACTCAGCAGGTGTGTTTATGCTTCTACCATTTAAATGGTTCTTCACCGTTTCTTATTTCCACCGCAGGTCACTTTAGGCGTTACTGCCTTGTCACGAGGGCCGGATGACACCTGCATTTCCTGACAGAGGTTGTGCGTTTGCCAACACGTTCACAGAAGATGCCGCAGAGGGTCCCCACTGGTAATTCCAGGTCATTCATCAACCATGCGTGGTGTTTTATTTTTCTTCACATTTTAACTTCTCTAGTATGAGGACGAGTCTTCTGATGAATTGCAGTCCTGTTGGCCTGACACTGCGATGCAGCTTTGCACATGTGTGAGAACTTGTGTAACTGAAAATACGCCCTATAGACAGCATCAACTTGACATTCCTGCTGCCAGGGTTGGAATGGTCCCACAATCGCTGGACCTTCCACCATCCGATAACTCGGATTGTCTGAGGCAGGAGGTGATTTAGTTGTTTTCTGGATCCTTCTGTGCTCTGTTTTTTTTTTAAGATTAAAAAGGGCCACCATCAAAGTTTACAGAATGGGTGTTAGCATCCTGAAGAGCTTCTAAGGCGAGCCGCGGAGCCCACTTCCAGAAGAGCTCTCCCACCCTTGCTCTTAATGGCTCAGAGGTTAATCCCTCGTGCAAAAGCCTGGACATGGGGGAGTTGAGCCAAAACATGACTCAGGAACGTTAGACGCTGCATTTGAAGACGTTTTAAAAACATCTTAACCATTTACAATGCTTATATGTTTCTTTTCATTTTCACACATAAAAGAAATATAGGAAAGACAAATACTGTATGCTAACACATATATATGGAATTTAAGAAAAAAAATGTCATGAAGAATCTAGGGGTAAGACAGGAATAAAGACACAGACCTACTAGAGAATGGACTTGAGGACATGGGGAGGGGGAAGGGTAAGCTGGGACAAAGTGAGAGAGTGGCATGGACATATATACACTACCAAACATAAAATAGAGAGCTAGTGGGAAGCAGCCGCATAGCACAGGGAGATCAGCTTGGTGCTTTGTGACCGCCTGGAGGGGTGGGATAGGGAGGGTGGGAGGGAGGGAGACACAAGAGGGAGGAGATATGGGAACATATGTATATGGATAACTGATTCACTTTGTTATAAAGAAGAAACTAACACACCATTGTAAAGCAATTATACCCCAATAAAGATGTTAAAAATAAAAGAAATATATGATAGTAAATATCTATGACTAAAATAACTCAACACGTGCAATTCTGAGTGATAAGAATTCATTGTGTAATAGTTTAGTTGGCGGCATTTTTTCCTTTCTTGTGGAACAAAAAAGTAGTGGTGATTATTTTAACTGATGGTGTCCCATATGCAGTGGAGTGTGTCCAGCACACATATACCCAAGAATTTTGCCATTTTGGATTTTTGCTTACTTGTTGGTTTGGTAGTTCACTTATTCATACACGTTTTTGTTCAGCCCCTGGGGAGGGCTGGGAAGTGGCAGCTGCCAGGGGCACACAGACACCCCATGAGATGGAGGTCGCAGAGAGCCAGCACCGTCCACCCAGGTGACACCCAAGGAAAAAAGCCACAGTCCCAGGAAAGTGCAAGGAGCTTTGAGGCAGGGGTTTGGTAGCAGGAGTTTGATGGAGAGCAGTGGGCTTGAAGGAGTCAGTTCTTCGTGATAAGGACACAGAACCTCCTAGTTTTCTCTTGGATACAGAGAGTTTCTTCCTCTGGTTAGGGTTTCCAGATAAAATATAAGACACCCAACTAAATGTGGATTTCAGATGGACAATACGTAAGTATGTAACAAATATTGCAAAGGACATATTTATACTGAACGTATCAATATTTGTTGTTTACTGAAATTCATATTTAACTGAGCAGCCTGTATTTTTCATTTACTAAAGCTGGAGACCCTACCCCTCATTTCACATTTATTCTACGAGTGGGAAATTTAGGCACTAGAAAAATAGAAAACGGTCGGGGGATAGATTTTTATTTCAGATGATTCACTGTATTGTGTAGGGTTATATTTAACCCCTGTGAGCTTTGATTTTTCAATAAATGAAAAAAGGAGGCACAAAAATACCTGCCTCTAAGAAGCTCCTAAACCCGTCACGAGGATGAATAGAAACAAAACCGGTGGTAGTTCTCTGAGCTCTCAGGGAAATTGCATCCCATAATCAAAGGTATTGATTATAGTAATCCCTGCAGAAGCCCGCCTCCCTGAAGTGTTTGCCAGCATCTACAACTGCGTGCTGCAGCCTCGACCAGCCCTCTCTCCCGGCGCTGCTCTCCAGGGCCCCCAGCGAGGGCCATTATGCCCTAAACTTCCACCCTGGGGACCAGAGTTCAGGCTCTGTTTCTGTTTGGCTTCCCCTCTGGGGCCAGAACTGCCTCTGACTCCAGCTTTCTCTTTCTCCACACCACTGTGTATTTAATACATTTAAGGAAATTCTTGAACAAGCTGGGGAAAGATGTTACATCAATAGATTTAATGTCACCCTTACGTTGCCCATCCACGTGCATTCAGAAATGTTCTGTACTTCTCTGGCCATTGTAACCAACGAACTGTCTCACGTCTGTGTCTTTATTTTTGGACTCAGGACGAGAACTGAATATTTTGATGGACAAGTATTTGGGTTCCTTGTTATGACTGATTCCCTCAAGGAAAGGAATCTGTAGGGCTTGGTTGTTTGAAGTTCAGTGTTTTAGCTTCCTTCTTCTCAGTTCTGTCTTATTCTCAGTGCCTTAATTTAATCAAAGGTGGCAAGCAATGGCGGTTTCTGGTTCTCAAAGCTCAGGAAATGTATTTCATTTCCTTTGGATGTAGATCAGTCTTATCAAAACAAGTGACGGCTTTTTATGATCAGTAGCCAAACTCCACAGCGAAATCTTAAACAAATAACAACCCAGTACGTTAAGGATCACGTGGCCCGCTTTTTAAAGAAGGAATTGTGGTTAAGATTTTTTTTAAAGCAACTGGAACTTTTATGGGTTTTTATGCAAAACAGTAGTTAAATCAGCACTTCCCCTATCAGCTATTTCTTGAGGACCTTTATATGACGGTAATGAAGTAGGTGATCAAACTTCTCAAACAGGAGATCAGTTCGTATGCGGACTTTGAACGGCAAAGTTGTAAAACGCCCTGGAGATGATCACTGATAAAGGCTACATTATTAAAGCACTTTCTCCTGGGACTGGTATTTAGTAAGTCAACTAAAAAGTAATGATCATCACTCCTAGAACACTTTGTAAAATTATTCGTCCTTTTTTATAAATGGATTTAAATAGTCTCATTTGCATGCCCCACCACTGAATTATTTTTTAGGAATGTATGCCCCTGGGTTATACTTGAATTTCTTCACTACCTTTCATAGAAACAAAGGTCTTGTTTAAACATTTTTTCATTGTTAACAGCAAACTCTATTTCATGTGTTCTAAGAGTTGCTGCTATGTTTTTGTCATTGTGAAAATTTAACTCAGAATTCCCGGAAAGCAACAAAAAGGAGAGGCCTTTTCCTGCATATGCACAATCGACCTCATTGCAGAAGGGTCTGGTTCTGCACTTACAAGCTCCCCAAGTGTCCCTCTTCTTTTCGTAAATCAAATGATATTTTGGATGCAAAGTGATACCTTAGAGTAGAAACCTGTATAGGATACCTTTGAAGGGCAAATACTCTTTTTTTAACGTGGATTTAATAGTCACCTCCTAACTCACCTGGGCCCTGCCCTTCCACGTACATTCCCTGTGCTCTCTTGAAAAGGAGGCATCCCTGTGTTGGACTTCTTCTCCTGCGCTTTCATCGTCAAATGCCACCACAGGGCAACTGTGTCTTTAACATGTGATGTTCCAAGAATATACTGTCCAAACCCAAAACTCAAGACTTGTGTTCAAGGATTGGTCTGAAAACAAACCAAATATTTTAAATCCAGAAGAGCTGGCATGTACATCTCCACAGATACGGCAATAGCTGTTGTTCCCTTTGGTAAAACATCAGGACCGTTGCAAAGTGGTTGCTGTCTCAATGCAATGGGAATTTCACACCTGAGCCTGAGTCAGCCTGACTGCCCCACCGAATTTATGCCCATCTTCTGTGGTTTCTGGAGCAGAATATAAGGTTCTTATTGCCCAAGATTAGACGGACATGGCTTTTGGATAGAGACACTTCTGCAGCCCATCTGTTTTGTTCCCTTGCCCAGCTGCATCTCTCCTGCTGTGGCTCCTTGTTTGGCATCTGGGCTCCTTGTCCTGCTCCAACCATCACCTCTGGGAAAGGGAGGGGTGCGTTCGCTGACTGGTCCATGAGGCTGCAGCTGACAGAGGACTGATGGTCCATCCCGACACAAGCACGGGGTCTGAATAATTTTCTAAGATGGGAAGAGTGCCCGGCATTCTTACCTGATTCCCTCTCCAAGGTCAGACTGATTCTCCTTGTCTTTAAGGTAAATAACCAAAAGGCATGACAGGTAAGCAACGTGCTCTATGAATCAACACTCATTGCTGTGGTGGTGGATGAACTGGGAGACTGGGATTGACATATATACACTAAGATGCATAACACAGGTAACTAATAAGAGTCTGCTGTACAGCACAGGGAACTCCAAAAAAAAAAAAAAAAAGACTCATTGCTGATCAATACTCTTGTTGATGCAGAATCCAAACCATCAGAAAGAAAGAGCAGGGGTATTTTCAACTGCTGCCCAATGATGGCTGATGTCCCAGCAAGGAGGCCTCAGAGGCATTTTGCTGTGAAGCTTGAAGGGAGGACTGGCCAGGTTCATCTGCGCGTCTTCACGACCCAGAACCGGCCTGACGTGCCCCTCAGTGAATACTTACCAAATTGAGTTACATTTTTGAGATTGTGATATAGTTTCCAAATCATAAAACTCTACGAGACTAAACAACTTTTAGTTTAGCATTAGAGTATTTAACGAATCCTGACTGCTTGACAATTAGTGATCTGTGTAGCGTTTAGGATGACTTTTTACGAAACACCATTCTTGTTGACGTGAAATTTAATAAGGATCCGAACCTGAGGTTTCTTTTTTAACTACGTGAACCACCGTGAACATTCAAGGCTTAAGAATCTCAGTAATTGTCTTTAATCCACAACTCTCTTCTCCCCAAAATAATTTGTTTCTAAATCGAAGAAAACAATGACATTGGCGCTTCCGACGTGGCCCACTAACTGCATCTCAAAAACACAGATGCCTGCTAAGGCTTCTGATGCCTTAAAGTCTGGCGTTGGCTTTAATGTTTATGACTTCTGGTGATGCTACATGGATCAGTTATAATGATATTCAGAAAGTAGGTGTGTTTGTTTTGGAAACAAAACCAGTGACTCCAGAGCAGAATACGTATTAATTATGACTGTCACAAGCAGAAACAAAAATGGGTCCCCTTTAGGGTGTCTTTATTGCAGCTAAACTGAACCATGGAATTGTTTGCTCCAATTACTTTCTATGTCGCGTAGAGAGGACACACTAGAAAGAGGCTTGTTGTTTATGAACCAGATTCTCATCTCAAACATGTTCAGAACCTCTGACGGTGATGATCTGAGACATTCCACGGGCCGGAGTTGGGATAAAGCTTTAGCAAAGCGGCAGGAGGACCCCGGGAGGGGAACGTTGAGGGAAACTTCTCAGAAGCCACGGCTATGCCTCCTCTTTGCTATGGTTACAGAAAATAAGAGACTATTTTAATAATTATAGTAATTTGGGGGAAATGTTTAAGGTAAAAGGAAATAAGTTGCCTTTCTTAAAAAATTCTCAAAGTGAATCAGGAAACTATCTACGTACTAATCATAACAGCTAACATTTAACAGAGTTTCCTCTGCCAACACTGCCCCATCTTATTAGGACGAAGAAGCCCCGTGGGCCGGAGCCCTGAGAGAAAGTGCAGGAAGGAGGCCGAGTTGGGCTGCGAGGGTGAAGATGGGGAAAGGAGGGGGGCTGTGCTCTCAGCTGAGGCGAGACTTTGAGAAACTGGAGAAGTGACGTGAGCAAAAGCTTGACGGTGAGGATGACCCACCGGCCTGAAAAGAAGGGTTTTGTAGGAAGTTTGGGGCATAATCTGGAAATTCTAAACTTGATCTATCCGTTTAATGCAAAAGCCCAAAATCAAACTCCCAGCAGGGTTTTGCACGGGTCTTTACAAGCTGATTCTAAAAAACATTATGAAATATCAAAGGTCCAGGAATAGCCAACACATGTAGGGAGAGGGGACCTGACTACCAGACATCAGTGTTTATTATGAAGCTATTGAAAAGAACACGGTTGCTGATGATATAAGAATACAGACATCGAATGGAATGAACAGACCCACACCTATAGGAGCTTAGGGTCCTCGTGTCTTGGAAGAAGAGGAGCCTGAAACAGTGATTATTCATATGGAAAAATTAATGGCCTCGGATCTCTATTTTATCCCGCATACAAAGCAATTCCAGACAGTCTTAGTACTCATATGTCAAAAGAAAACCCTTTAAAAGTTTAGTGGAAAATACAGGTGTATTCTTTCTTCCTATCCTGGAGTGAGGTAAGAATTCTTACATAAGACTCAAAAAGTTAACCACCACAACAACAAAATACATTTAGTTATATGAAAATTAGAAATTCTGTTCATCGTGAAGCAACATAGAGAAAGAAAACGCAGACTATAAATGGGAGAAAATATTCTCTATGCACTTAAACCGAAAGAATCAGCGTCAAAAATATATAAAGAACTAAAATCAGTAAGAAAATGATAAACAACCCATAGAAAAATGGGCAAAAATCCATCAGACATTTCAGAGAAGAGAGAACACAAACGTCCAGTAAGGACATCGAGAGGTTGCCGGCCTCATTAATAATCAGAGACACTCGAATCAGTTTCTACTTCAGTAGGTTGGAGGAGGGGTGGAGAATAGGCGGGTCAAGAATTTGCATGCATTGCAGGAGTTTCTAAACAGCTCCAA